>NC_057882.1:24258869-24562715 GCF_019740435.1 Gambusia affinis
TAATGAATGTTTTTTTTTTAGTGGCTACACCATTACAAATAGTATATAAAGTATTATTTTCTTTGGTTTCCACTGAAAGCTAGTTAAAAAGATCCATCAAATAAGTTTATAACAATACCAATATACACACTGTACACAAATATTTTATTGGCCCCTTCAGGAGATATAAAGCCTCTAAGAATTAAATAACCAATAGCATATCCTCTAAAACTATAATTAATATTTCTCCATGTTGCTTGTTCAGTATTTTTGTTCACTAAAGGTTCAGTGCATTGCCATTAATATTCTGCTGGTTTAGGAAGAATAAAAAGCAAAGTGTCACAAACTGCATCCACGGCTGTTTTTCTAGTGATTTTTTATTTTTTCTACATGTGAACTGAAAGGTATTTACAGCTGGTGGTCCTGGTTGTTCACAGCAAACGGGGCTATTTTGGCTTTTTGGTCAGCTGGGAAAACCCGGCTGTGGGAAGTGAACAAGCATCACTGTCCGCTGCTTCCTTAGCTTTCATGTCCAGCCATCTTCCCCTCCATGTCCTTCAGGAGACGTTTCAGTCCCGGGTAGCTTAGTGAACACGGTTTGTTAAATAAGGGTGAGAACATGATGCTGGGGTGCCCAGCTGCAGATTAATGATCCAGCAAAGTGTGATGAGATTGTAATTTGACTCCTAATGAGAGCCTAGCTTTTGCTCAGAGGCTCACTGTGGGATTGATTTGAGTGGATCTGTGGGAGTTTTCACATCATCCCAGATAGATTTTCAGCAAAGCAGCTGTATGGAGGAATGCAGACAAATTGTATTTATTTCTGTTACATCTGTTGCTGATTCTGTAAGGAATGCAGTTTGTTTTCATAATGGCAGCTTGTTCTATGAATGCCCATCAGTTCTAGCTGAACTTATTTACTGTTTCGCTTTCCTGCCACCTGTGGTAAATATGTGCAAGAGTAATCAAATAACCTCTTTCTGCAGGCCTGATGACTCCAACGTAGCTCCTTTTTTAGCCCTCAGCTTTGGACATTTTTTTTGGTCTTATTTATGATGCAGCTGTTTTGTCGCTGTTGCAATTTTTTTATACTTTTCTAATCATTTAACTCACTGTATATATGGAAAGTTTAGATGAGTTGCTATCTTCATCTTAATATTTCTTAGTTAAGTTGCATGTTGTTATTTTGTAGGACAGCTGAGAGTTACAGGATTATGCGCTACATTTTATTTCTTCCCCAAAGATACAGGAAGTCATGAATCATGAATTACTGAAAAAAGTGTTAGTAGATATTCTGTAATTCGTATCGTACGACTTTCTTCAGCATTAATATAGATGCTGATGGTTTGTGAATCTCCTGCAGTGCCCTGTGTTACAGCAGTTCTGAAGAAGCCTCTGACTGAAGAATCACTGAAAAAGTGCTGCTGTTAATTATTGTGAAAGACGTGTCTAATTCTGAGGCAGATGGGCTCAGATTGAATACACACTTGCATATTTTCATGCATATGGCAAACTCATAAGTGTCACATAAACTGAATGTTTTTTTTTTTGTTGTTGTTTTTTTTTTTTTTTGCATAAAGATGTATTTCACCGTCTACCCTTTTGGTTGTTTTCATCCTCTCTTTAGGTCAATATAATTCCCATCATTGCCAAAGCGGACACAATCTCCAAGAGCGAGCTTCATAAATTCAAAATCAAGATAATGAGTGAACTCGTGAGCAACGGCGTCCAGATCTACCAGTTCCCGACAGACGATGAAGCTGTTAGTGAGATCAATGCCTCCATGAACGTAAGTCACATTTTGTTTTACTTTACAGAAGTGGATGGTTTTATCTGGCAAATTCATAGATTATTTTAAGATTGGCATGAAATGTTACCTTAGTAACAAGCCAACAGATTTTTATTTATCTGCAGAATGACCAACACAGCAAAATGTTACCAGGTGTTACTATGATTCGAGTGTATTTGTAGTAGAATAAATACAGAAAAAGGAAACAGATTCTATAAAATTATTTTTCCTTCTTTCCTTCCTTCCTTCATTTATTTATTTATCTGTTTTCCAAGTTGCCATGTCTGCCTTAAATCCATGATAAAATTTGATATTTTGGAACGGAAATCTTTGGAAATTTGAGGCTCATGCTGTATATTACTGCTGCAATTCACCAGGTTTCACATTTAGCTGCAAATGTCATTCCTTACATTTTGTATCATCTTGTAAAAGTAGCTGCAATTTCTGCTATTTTGTTTTCTTTCTAAACAATGCAAGTAAAACTAATCATTTTACTCCAAAAATATAATTTTATGACTATATGCAAAAAAGTCACAAATGATTCCAATGAAATACTGCAAAAGTGTTGAAATAAAACTAGAGGGACTGATTTTTCTGGGAAGATTTCCATTTTTACTTTTGTTTCTATATGAAGAGATGTGTTCAGTTTACCAACACACACCCACTTATGTTCAGATGCACAAATGAGAGTGCATTTAATTCAGCGGTTTTATCCTTGTGCGCTCTCCTGATCTATTTATAGTCCGTTGCATCAGTGCCTACGCCCACCATCTTGTCCCCCTCAGCTTCATCCCAGCTGGTTTCAGCTCGCCATTGAACTGTTGAGGAAGCATGTTGGGTCTGTTTCCACACGGCCCCCTGCTGTCAGTCCCACAGAGACTCCGTGTCTAAAGGAGCAATTAAAATACCTTCATCAGAGGCTTGTGATCAGTAAAACTGATGCAAAAGATATTGCATTCAGAAAACCATTTCTGTGGTGTAAATGAGGAAAAGCAAGAAGCATAAAATTGTAACATGGAAAATGTAGGCCAACTTGGAACCCCTGGTTATGTCTCTATTTACAGCTGGATCTTTTGATATTTCTAACATTTATGGGCCTTTCTGCCTGTGCAGGCCCACCTGCCATTCGCTGTGGTCGGAAGCGTGGAAGAAGTCAAAGTGGGGAACAAAACAGTGAGGGCCAGACAGTATCCCTGGGGAGTGGTGCAAGGTAAGAGCTGCTCACAAAGACTCAGTCACAAGAAGGGTGTGTTTGTTTCACTCAAGCAAACAGGACTGTGTGCTGAATGTTAGTCGTGTTAGAGATCACACAGACAGAGTACCAAACTGGGGTTGGTCTAAATACCAATGAGTTTAATTAACATTTCATTCATAGTTTCTTGAGGCAAATGTTGATTAGATGCCAGCAAACACCCAAAACAACTAAACAAAAACTTTAATTAAACCACATTTACAACATCAACATTTATTTTTCTTGTCTAGTTTTGGGTTGTGGATTTCAGGTCTGGTCAGATTTTGTAGCTTTTTATTTTCAGTCATGAAGTTATGAACTGTGTACTACTTGAAAGGAATGTTGTTTTGTCTTTTCCATTACGAACTGTAATCCTAGGTCAAACTGTTATAGTCAAAATATTTCATAAGTTGTTTAACATTCTGATCAACCTTAAAGTAGATATGAATCACCATTATGTGCAGTTTATAGAAATTCATAAGATTACAATTAACCAGTTTTTATTTTCTTTAGTTACACCAAAAGTTTTTTTTTTTTTTATTAGTTTTAAATTTATTCTGTAATAAGAATATGATTATTGAATAGGTGAATCAGGATGCTGTAGCTACTTATAAAAATTGTGAAACACTGGATGTAAAATATTAGGACAACAGTGACTGACAAGAAATAAGTTCAGACATTTTGCAACCATTTTGTAATAATATGTAGAATGAGTGTCACTATTTACTTGATTTATGTTTATGAAATGTTAATTTGCTGTTGTGGCATATTGCTGTGGGATTATCATCTGTTCAGTGTAAAAGCAGAACCAAAATTTAAGATTTAGTAAGTACATTAAAAGTAATTCCTTTATAAAGTTGCTAATATTTGCTGCTCTAGTGCCTGCTTTCTTAGGAGTTTTCTTTTCCTGCTCCTCATTCCTCATTGTTTGTCAGTGCTGGTAAACAGTTTAATTTAATAACATGACAGAGATGCACAGTGAGAATGTTGCTGCTCATGTGGGAGCTCCTCTCAGGAACTGGCTCCCTCCTCTTCTCCTCGGTTTACTGCTCTCTCTGGCTGATCCCTCTTCCCATTATGCTCTGACCATTCTCATTCTCCAACCCTCAGAGGATGCTCGCTGGTTATTTATGAAGCTTTTTGTGTGTTTCCTGGGGGACAGTTTTTTTTTTTTTTGTTTTTTGTTCTGGAGTCACAACAAAGCAACAGCTCAGTAACAGATTAACAGCAGTTGAAAACGGCCGACTTTCACTATTAAGCTGGACATTTTCTACATTTACTATGTTGGAAATTATGAATCTCAGTTAAAAGGTGGCTAATAAACATTTATTTACCCCTAATTTGGCCTTTAACAGTTGTTTAGCTAATAAGCTAATGACACTTTGTAGAAAGCAATTGGATTAGCTATAGTGTTTGTTTTTCTGTCACTATTCCTCCATTTCTGCCAAGCATGATACGGCTGAATTCAAAGTGATATAAGGTTCACTTGTCTTTTTCTGAAAAATGTATCACATGTATTTAATTATTATTCTTTCAACACATTTTTAGGTGAATGTAAAGCCAGGAGGTGCAGGACAGCAGCCCTCTGTTTTCTCTCTGGTCCCTGAAATGAGGAGCTCCATCAGAGAAAACCGTTAGTTCATGCGAGATGTCATATAGATTGGTTATGTAGCCTCTTGAAAAGAGCCATGAGAAATTTCCGTCTCCTTGAAGAGAGACAGAGGAAGGACTGTGCTGTGACAAAAACAGAGTAATTGTAGGGAGCTTAGTGAGTGTGTGCTTGTCTTCCCTCGGGATCTCATGGCTCGGTTATCTCTGTGCTCTTCCTGACTTGTGTGACATAGGGCAGAGCTCTGGTATTTCTGCTCTGAAGCCCGATGGTCGAGTGTTTGTTATGCTGCAAAAACATTTTCAAGTACTTTGTGTGAGAATGAATGTGTGGAAGCAATGCATGCATCCAAAGAATGCATTTCATTCTCAGTCATCATGTTGCAATGCTGTCAGATTAGGACCGTCAGATAGTTGATATGTGAGACGCTCTTATACTATTAGGTTAAAAATTAACATCTACTTTTGATGATCATAAATTTTTAATTAAGTTTCAGGTTTCTAATAACTATTTTAAATCATTCTTTCTCCAGTGCAGTGTTTTTGTTAAACTGGAATTATTATTCTTGATTATTCAACAAGATTTGGGGTGTAAAGTTTAAATTGCAAACATATAGAAACTCATTAATATGTTTATGAATGTTCCAGAAGGACCAGAGGCTTTTGAAGCTTTCAGGAAGGTCTTGTCAACTTTCTGACTGGATAGTTGATAGTTTCTTCTTCTTCTTATAATAAATGGTAGTGCTAAAATAATATCTCTACACCTACAAACTATTCTTCATTAAAGCCAAACAACTCAACTTTGATTTCCTCTGACCCAGTAAACTTTATTCAAATGTCAAAATGTTGATTTTTAATTTTTAATTTCTTGGGTAACAGTCTCTGTCTTGGTGTTGATGTAAAGTCGTCTCAGTTTGAGGTCTGGCGTTTCTGTTCCAGCAGTTTTAAGTTCAGTGCAGCTTTGAATTTGTTCCTTCCTTGGTTGTTCTTGAGCATCCTAAGTAGGATCTGTTCTGGATACAGATTTTGGTCAGATGGGTAAAAAATCTGACTGAATGGGACGTTTCAACTGAATGTTCCCAACAAAGGAAGCGCTGTTTAAAATCAGAATCTGTGCCAGGAAACCAACCAGTTTCAATGAGCGTTAAAGTCATCATTAAAAAACCAGAATTAGATTATTTCCTATATTTTGTAGTTTCTGTGTGTTATCAGATCACTCAGGGGCTTGTGGGACCAGGACACGCCTCAGTTAACAGTTTTCCCAACTTCTGATTACTTAATTGTTGAAATGTTCCGTGATCCACAAAAAATGGCTTTAGTGGTTTTTGTAACTCCAGAATCTGAGATTCACAGCGGTCGAATCGTTCATAATTTAAGTGTAGTCATTTCATTTTATTGTTTCTATGTTACTGGGGCAACACACAGTGCTTTTTGTGACTATGGAGAAAAAAATCACATGTGTTTATCAGCTTGTTAGTGACGGTGCAGTGTGGATTCTCTGTTCATCTTTTTTGGATTGAATATTAATTAGCCCAAATGAAAACAAAATGCATTCAAATATATTATTATTTGCATTTAAAAAAATGAATGGTAAAAATAGAATAGGACAGGATTTATTTTTTTACCCCATCAGTCGAAATGACAGACAGTAAAAACAGTAGCCCAACCTCTCCTCAGGATGCCTGTTGGCACCAGGATTCAACCTCTCTGCTGTCAGGTTGGGCTTTCTCTCAGCAGGAGGCCAGAACAGGGAGGTGATTAGGAACCCAGTGAGCAGGCAGCTTCTGAACTGAACAGAGCGGTTTCTTTTTTTTACCGAGCTTTTCCTGATGGGTTGTTAGCCAGCAAAATTTGTTCACATGTTCTTAAAGGTGTTTAAAAATAAATATAGAGTTTCTGTAGTTTTCACAGCAACAGGAATGTGCTTGTTTAGTTGCTCTCTTTTGCCTTGACTAATTTTATTCTGCTTAGCTGATATGTTTGTCATTTTTCACCAGTCAGACTGCTTTGAAAGCCTCATGGTGGTTTTTTTTACGTTTTAAAGTCTTTCGGCCTGTTGTGGCATTTAAACACTCACCTTCCCCCATCCCCTTGCTGCCATGTGTGGGGTCATGACCCATGTAGTCCATGTACTTTCAGTCTGCACATGCCCCTCGGGTTAAGATGGGATTGTACTTTGATTTCAATTCAACAAAGCTTTGTAGATTTTCCTCTTACTTATGGAGCAAAGACTGGGTATTTGATGGCCCCAAAATCCTCAGAAGTGATTTTTTTTCTTGTCCACCTGTTGGGATTCTTTCTATGGACCTTCTATGAACAGTTTTTTGAGTAGGCTTCCAAGAATTGATACAGAACATTATTACACCATCTTCACTTTGAGACCTGGTGGTGGCAGCATTATGCTGTGGGGATGTTTTTCCTCAACAATGGAGGGGAATCTGGTCAGAGTTGATGGGAATGTGGTTAAACAAAAGGATGTCTAAGAAGAAAATCTGTTAAATGCCAGTTCAGCTTGAGCTTTTTGTTATTTTTTAAAAGAAGAATAGACATCAATTTCAGTATCTAAATGCGCAAAGCTGATGGTGACATACAGCAGCCCGCAGTTATAAACGCAGATGCGTCTCATACTTTTTAGATTTTTATTTGACAGAAAGTTTGAAAACCATTTCTCCTCTTGCCTCCACTTAGCATTTATTATTACTGTGGTCTGTTAGCCGACGAACACATAATAAAGTTTATTGTTCTCACAACATAGTTTGAACAAGTTCAATGAGTATATTTCATATTTTCCTGCATATTTCAGATCTAATAGTAATGTTTGCTTGTTTTCTTTTTTAGTTGAGAACGAGAGCCACTGTGACTTTGTAAAACTCAGAGAGATGCTGATCCGGGTCAACATGGAGGATCTGGAGGAGATGGGCTTTAAAGACACAGACCCAGACAGCCAGCCCTTCAGGTATACTGAGAGACCTAAACCACAGGGTGCAAAACCACAGAACTGCTCAAATGCCAACGTCAGAAAAAAAAAATCTGTATTATTTAGCAACAATAACTTTCTCTATTTTTAACTATTTGCCGTCTCATTTCATTCCTGCAGTCTTCAAGAAACATATGAAGCCAAGAGGAAAGAGTTCTTAGGGGACCTGCAACGTAAAGAAGAAGAAATGAGGCAAATGTTCGTAAACAAAGTAAAAGAAGTTGATGTTTCACTCCTTGATTTACATTTTCTGGGCCTTCAGTTTTGCTCAGGTTCATCTAACAGTTCCTGTTTTAACCTTTTTCACCGACCAGCAGCAAAGATACATCACATGATGTAGATTATAATAGCAAATTTTAGTTAAGACAGCAAAGGAAACTCAGAGGTGGTCTTGATACTCAACAGAACAGCAACAGTTCTGGCTAATTAAGAAACAAAAATATTCTTTAGTTAGTATCTTGTCCATAAGTTTGATTTTGAAGTTGGGTTTAGGTTTTGTGATCATTTGCCATCAGGAGGTCTTAACTGAGACGTCTTTGGTCTCTACCAAGGCAGCATTACTGTTTCAAACTGGAGATAAAGACCTGAAACTAACTGTAATGAGTTTCTCCTTTTCCCACGCTCCATCTCTTCTCTGGTTTTTCTTTTGATAGAACCAGCTGTGGTTCTTTGCTGGTTGTCCTCTCTGGTGTATGAACATTCATTCATGGATGTTGTTTCAGAGTTCACACTGTTCTATAGTAACACATCAATTTCCCAGGATGTTAAAGACTGCAGGATGTTAAAGACTGCAGGCTGTATTAGAATAAAAGTTGAAAAGACGAGAGAACGTTTATACCAAGTTCTGTGTTAACATTTGACAGGTCTGTGTTGTCACTGTGTTGATTGACAGGTCATTCCATTCATTTCTGATGTGGATTTAAATCTAGAAATTCTTACAGGTGCCACAGCTGTTGTTTGGAGTTGGGATAAACATCTCCAAAATTAAATACCTTTACTTATTGCTAATATTGTTTGCAATTTTACTTGTGTGATGGCTTATATAAGGTATTATTCTGAACATGAGTTGTAAAATTATCTATACATTTTTGCACTTCTGTATAAATAGGATCAGTTTTGGTTGTGTTGATTTAGAAACTTGCAGCGAGTTTTCAAGGTCATGTTGTATACGTCATAAACAACTTTTTGTCAAAGTTTTGGTGTGATGTGTGAGTGAAAAAGAGTGTCCTGAAAAACAGGAAAGTGTGCACACAGTTTTCTGTCAGGTTTGGTGAACTGGATTTTATTTTAGAGGAGCCAACTCATCAGATGCTTTTGGGATAATTAGCACACCACAGTGTCAATTACTAAAAGAAGACATGAATTTAAAGCATGTACTTTGTGGATAGTGGTTCCCATTTTATTATTTATTTTTTGAAGATATCCGTCCATCCATTGGTCGCTCAATATGCTTGTCTGGTTGTTAATTCATCTGTTTTTGGATGCATTTGGTGGTTCCTTCCAGTCATTCTCTAGTTATGGAAGCATCCATTTTAAGGCCTGACTACTGCATAAATATTTAGCATGAATAAAATTGGACACAAGAGAACCGAGTCTGGAAAAGTCAGAACATTTGATACAAAGCTGGAGAAGAATGAACCAAGGTAGAGTTGATCAGTTAAATACAGAACTGTAATTTAATGCAGAACCTATGTGGGGTAAAGCTTTGTCTAGTTTAGTTTCAATATTTATTTAGCACATTAACTTCCTCCACAGCTGTGAGAAAGAAGTTCCAGTTGCTGAATGTATAATAGGAAAACAAGAAGAGAAATCCAAAACAAACTATTTTAGAGACACAAAAAAATCGGTTTCAATTTCTTTCACCTTTAACTTAAAAGTTTTTTATTTCACATAAACTTGTGATCCACATTTGAATATTAAATGACATATAAAAACCCGAGCTTTTGTTTTTGTTTCTGCTCAGCTGCATGAAAAGTTTGAGCAGCTGAAGCGGATGCACCAGGATGAGAAGAGGAAGGTGGAGGAGAAGCGGAGGGAGCTGGAGGATGAGATGAACGCCTTCAACAGGAAGAAGGTGGCATGTGAGACGCTCTCATCTCAACCCCTCAAGAAAGACAAGGACAAGAAAAAGTAAGGCAGTCCTTCCTCTTAATCACCAATTTCCTGTGTTGTTCTTCTAATAACAGGACGCTTCGTTTTCCAAGCTTCCTAATTTCTTTCAGCAACTCTCCTTCCTTCCATTGTGTGCCTCAGAGTTGAAACACTGTCTACTGCTAGATGTGCTGCAGTTTTTCTTTTATTTTGCAGTTTTGCTCTTTTACTTAGAAGCAGGAAGTGCACATTCTGCCATGTCCAGCAGCAAACTCTTTCACTAATGACTTTGTAAAGGAGTGTGCTCTGCTGTTGTGGAATCGTCTCCAAAACATAAAGCACTTTGGCGTTTTTTAAGGACCTGGAAAGTGTTAAGGAAACGTCTTCCATTTTTGGTCTGCCCAAGTTGAACGTTTCCTGTGCTTTCACTCTTTCCTTTCGTTTCGCTCTAATTATTCAGGATACTCGGGGTGGAGGCAGTCAGCGTGCTCTCAGGCACCAAGAAGTGAAAACTGATGTAGCATTTAGCCAAAAAACAGCTACACTTGTTCAAATTACAGATGTGCTAGTGCAGTTCAATTGCCACACATTTTTATTTCAGACTACTTTAAGTTCACGTTCACAACAATAACTATTATAAGTGACATTATGTTATACTAGTAAACATAAATCAATCAGTCTCATAACTTCTCTAAATATAAAAAGTAATTTTTTTCAGAGCTGCATATAACTCACTAAATATATAAAATATAATAATTAGCAATAAATTGTGAGATGTTGCTCTCAGAGATCTATCTATGAAGAAGCTCTATTATTGAATTTTGTATTACTCATCTTTTTCCATAATCATAATCAAGAAATATGTTTAAATTTAATCCAGGTCTTTCCTGTTCAGTTCAGTTTTTCCACCTGTTTGCACAAAATTTGCTTCTTAAAAGGGCCTTCTTACAGAAAAAGGCATCTATTTTTTACCCAAATCAAGGACCAATTAGAGCTTCATGTTTATAGTTCCAGTGAAATATTTTCTCTAAATTTACACTTGAAATGAGCTACCGGTAGTTCATGTTAATTAATGGGAAGTATCAATTGTACTGATTGTCACTGCATTTCCACCCTGTTAAAAAGCTTTTTAATCACATCAACTGCAGTTTTATGTTGCAGAATATTCAGTAAAGTTGTTTCATTTCCATATTTTTATGCTTTAATTGAGAAAGTAACTTAAGTTTGAAATTTGATAATTTTGCCTATTTGCACTATGATTTTAATTAGTGGGTTTTTAAGCCTCTACATGGATGTTGATGAGTTGTGACATCTCTGCTGGTATTTTGACTTTACTTACTTTACTAAGCTCTACGATGGTAAGAAAAGTCTAAACTGACAGAATTGATTTGCTGCAGGCAGAAAAGAGATTGACATATTAATTTATAATTTTTGATTGCTGGGGCATAAGTCTTTGGTTCTGATTACGTTTAAAGGGAGAGGAGCCCAGTTGCTGCAGAAAAAGTAACATTTGTGCTTTACAGCTTAAATTGTGTGTGTGCCCACAAACAATCTTTCTTTCACTTCCTGTTTAATGACTTCAGGGAGAGCCGTGGAGAGCAGTTCAAGTTCATCATGTAAAAAAACAATCCAAAGTTTAAAAACAATAACCCCGCTCATAAGTGTTCATTTGAAAGTCTCCATGCACAAACTGAATTAATAGCAAAGCGTATAAAAACACATAAAATCAGTGGGTTTTTTTGGTCGTCTTCTCACAGTTTTTCATATTTTAGTGAATATTAACAGAAAGTTGCAGGACATTTGTCTTGCAAATAAATTTGGGTCATTGTTACAAGAATTAACAAGTTTCAACTGAAAGATAAGATTTTAGCTCTACTTTTTCTTCAGCTGGTTTTTCATTTCTGGGTTTGAATTGTAAGAGTTTACAAGTAGACCAGTGGCTCCCTCTTGTGGCTGCTCATGCACACTGCCTGTATGAAACAATCCAGTCTTCCATTTTGTGGATATGTTAAAGTTCTTCCTGGGCTTCTCAAATTAAATTCCTCAAATTAAATGTGGCATTTTATAAAACAGGTGATTAAACAGACGAGCTTTATTTACTTTACCCCCTATCACTAACGCTTGATTTACTTTTTTTTATTGCTCCAACTTCTATATTTCACTGTTTTTATTTATAATTTCAAAAGGCCAATCAGCCATTTATTCACTTTATTTTCTTTATTGTTTAATTGTTTTTCAGTTAATTTTTGAGGCGCAGCACACCCATCCACACACGACCATGGATTTGTCCTCCATCACCATACCAACGACCACATCTGTGTTTTCTTTTTTTGTTTGTTTGTTTTTCTTTGTCTTGTTTTGACATTCCATCTTGACATTGTGCACATGGACCTAAGACACTGAGGATGATGATGATGGTGAAGCCACAGGAGAGAAAAAGAGTGAAAGATGGTGAGAGAGAGAAATATTCACGTCCATCAGTGGCCATCTCATTGATTCAGGATCTTTCTATGTGATTGTTGGACATTTTTTAAATAAATATATTTGTTTATTTTAATTTTTTTTGTTGTTTTAAATATTTCTGTATCTTTTCTTTCCTCATTAGCCACCCAAACTGATTAAATCTTGTCAAGCATTGTCATTTCGTGGTACTACAATTTTGGAAATATGGGCAAAATATGTATTTAAAGAAAATATAAAATATAAGGGGCACCCAGTTTTTATAGGCCTGATGTTCAAATCAAAGATTAAAAGGTCCTCAACTTTTTAGAAAATGTATGACCCATTTAAAATATTCAGAGGTAATTTGTCTTTTTGTAACCCTGAGGAATTAGTTTAGTATAATCAGTCCCTCATTAGTGAATAATACATTAAAATCTTAGCGTGTCAAGCAATAACTGAGTACCTGCACTTAGAGGTACTGACAACTTAACATGTAGTCCTACGTCTTAAAACCTATGCAATATTCTAGTGCTGTAAGTCAGTTAATGTATGTGAATATTTTCTTGAGCTTTCCAAGCTTCCAGTAATATGCAAATATGTACTAGTTTTTAATATGATTAATGAATATGATGCAAGAAGCCCATTAAAGTGTGTACATTATTTGTGAGTGACTTAACTATTGTAAACCTTGCGTGATCGTTTTGTTACGCCAGTGGAATCACGACTATGAAGCCAGTAAACATTTAAGCCTCAACTCGCTGTAGGAGAGTTTACGCTCAGACATGGAGAAGAGAGCAGCTGTATTTACTGTCTGTTGATGCAAATAAATGCAAACCCTCCCTCCGAAATGTGAAGCCTCTCTGTGCTCTGATTTGTTTGTCTGCATTTACTCCTGGGAGATGAGGAAGGTGGTGAAACATGGGCAGGTAAAGACGCATTCATCGCGTCTGCAACCAAAACAGCTGTCAGATGGAGGCGATTTGGAACTGAAGCAGCTGCATGATGTTTGCTCAGCGTGTTGCTTTTTCTAACTCAACACTGTGTTGCTACACTGTGTGGTTTCTCTGTTTGCTAAAGGTGGAGTGCAGTAGCAAAAAGGAGAAGTACAGAGCCTTGAAAAACTGAAGCATTTTGTCATTTATTTCACTGTATGTTCTATATTTATAATAGTTTTTTCAGATAAGTCTAAAATACATGGCATGGTATTCAGATAATAATTTGTAAAACCATCTCTCAGCGTTGCACATCTAAAGAATGACACTTTTGCCCTTTCTTTGCAAAGTAGAACCAGCTCATTCTGTGAACATCAATTTTAAGATCTTGCCACAGATTCGTTTACATTTTAGCTTGGACTTTAACTGGACCCTTTTAGCACATTAATGTGCTTTGAACAAACTGGTCCCTTGTTGCTCTAGTGGTATATTTAAGGACTTTGTCCTCCTAAATGGTGAACCTTTACCCCATTTTAAGACTAGAAGGTTTTTCCTTCAGAAACTTTCTGTGTTCCCTTAAACCCTGCCCAGTTTCCTTGTGCTTTTTGGCATGGTGCTTCCACCACCATTTGTCTCATTGATTGCAAAACTATCTGCAGTTTCAAGATCCTCTCACATTAGGAATAAAAATGTGCCTAGCTTTTCCTTTTAACAGCATGATCTGTGAAACAAATTTTTAAATGCTTGATTTTGTGCAAAGATCTTTTTCAGATTTAGAAACTCTTTGGGATATCTTTGATCCATTCTCTGTCTCTACCTGGAGTACTTCAGTAATTCTTTAAAACGGACTGAGGAAGTCACACCACAGTAATACAGATTCTCTGTTTATGTGAATCTCTTGCCAAGTCTATTATTATTCTGTGCACCACCTGCAGGGCTGACTGGATTTCTTCCAGCAGCACAATATGTTCACAGCTCTATGTCGTGTCCTTTAAAGCACCAGGACACTGTGCTAACAAAGCTGAGTGATAATCACTGACGTTCTACAGCAGCTGCAGCTTTCTGCTGCCGTAACGCGTTTCATGGTTTGCTGCAAAATGGAAAGTTAATCCCAGGTGAAGCCACATCCTCGTGATTCCACAATGTTTCAGACCGCAATTAGCTTGATAAAATACCTTAAGAAGATATTAAACTTTCTGAATACTCTGTAAAAGACAGTTTTTTAAACTTTCTTATTGTAAAGGGAATTATAAGAACTTTTTTGATTTTATTTTATGATATAACACACAGGGGGTGGTGGCTAAAAAAACAGTTCATAATCAATCCAATAACTTTTAAAGCAGCATTCAGTCTATAAAAAGGAGCAAAAAGAAAAAAACAAATGAGGTTTGGCCTTAAATAGTTTATCACTTACTGCATGTCTATGTGATAGTGCAGCCACTAGTGTTATTACTGAGTATTGTAATTTAACATGGCTGTACACAGACTTCTGATTTCTACAGTCCTATTCTGCTGTAAAGGACTGTTTGACAGTTTTTGCTCATCTCCAGTTTGAAGGTTTAATTTACTTAAACTGGTCAGTCCTGAAATTAAATATCTTCAATTCTAAACTATTTAAAAATTCTGAAGAGCATTAAGCTTTGGCATTAGAATCCCATTAGATAAAGACAATAATACATTTGCAATTGTTTAAGATAAAAGGTGTCATTCATGCAAAAATCACTACTCTTAACCTGCTATTTTAACTTCCTGTGGCAGCCAGCTGTACTGCAGTTATAATGCCAGCTTAAATGGGAACTTGGAAAAAGCTAATATTTGGAATCCACTGTGTTACTCTTGTCTCGTGGCATAGAAGCTAACATTTTTATTTCAATTTGCTCAAGACAAAAACTCCAGTTTAGAATGGGAACATATTTATAGAAAAATGAAGTGAAATTCCCCCACTGAGGAGTTCCCAAACTCTTAAGTATTAAGAAACTGACTAAATATTAACCATAAATTACACCATAACTGTACTATTTGTTACAATACCTTAAATATGACCATTCCATTCCTGAACAAAGGCTGGGAGAAATCAATTGAGTTTGATTTTCTTCAGATTTATACAACGGTGTTGGCAAGTAAGCACTTTCTTCAACCCACTTCTATTCTTTGAGATTGACAAACCAAACATTTGACCCTTCAAAATTTTTAAAGTTGTAGTTTATTTGTGGTAAAAAAAAACCAAACATATGATATAGCTGCCTTAGCACACAAATAAAAATGTGAAACATCTTTAAGGTTTAGAAAACAGAAATTAGTTCACATTGCAGACATTATTGCTGAGTATTCAGTGTCTTTGAGCTTCAGAGCTTTGGCAGAGGAGACACAATGTCCATTCAGAAACAACATAAAATGTTGTTCAAATGGCCACATTTTTCAAAATACTTTGATAAAGTAAAGCTCATGGCACTGGCTAATCTCTGCCTGATTAAATCAAAACATGTCACCTTGATCCCGAACTTCAGTCACGCATTACTTGTGCTCTCACACTGAATGCACTTACAAAATACCATAAGATTAATCGCCTTTTGTCAATCTAGTGTTGAACTAATCTCCCAAAAGGTGCTCATATTTGATATGTAATGACAGTTGCATGAAGGAAATACATGTTGCAGCATAAAATACTAAAAACATTTGCATAATTTAGTAAAACAAAGGAAAGCTTATATGTGTAAAAGGTTGCGTTTGTAAATAAGGTAAATAAAACATGTTAAGTACAAGTAAGTTTTATATATACACATAAAAAAAAACAAAGGCTGGAAAAATATATTTGTAAAAAGCTTAACTTTATCTTAAAGTGCTTTGTGGCTCTGGAGAGAAACCTGAGCACCAAGATGCCTCACATTAAAATCCTAAACCAGGATTAAGACAAAACTGAAAATAAAACTCCTTTCATCTAACGTATTGAAACAGTTCGGCTGATATGCAAAACCAAACCTCTCTGAAGAGAAACATTTATGTTTCTTTACAGTTAAGCTTATTAAATCCTCCTCAGTTCCCCCAAATGTCACAGCAAAATAAGAGTTAGCTGGTACCCAAATCCACATTCAATGTGGCTGAAGAGAAAAGCAGAAGAGGAGCTAAAACTAAATAACTAGCTTGTAAATCAGTAACCTGGAATCACAAAGCCTGTAAAAGCTGGATTGACATCCTGCTAGTTGCCAGCAGGGTGCAGTGGCGGGCAGGGAGACACACCTTTCTGCTCAATTTCAAACATTTCCTCTATTTCGCTCTCCTCGTTATACAAACGCCTGAAACCGTCATAGTAGTCATCCAATTCCCTTTGCTCTCTGGCGCCACGCCCCCTTCTGGCCGCCATGTGGCGCTGCGAGGGGCTCCAGAGCTGCTGCTGCTTCTCCTGGATCTGGGAGCTGTCCAGGATGTACACAGCGTTGGCGGGCAGGGAGAACTCCATGCTGTGTAGAAACTCGTCTACAATCTCTTTGCAGTGGATGAACTCGGCACTGTCAACCTGGGAGGAGCAACACCACCGGAACAGGTTGAATGACGGCTCAGAGGTGATTTCTAAAGCGGCATCATGCGTGGGTTTTTATTTTTCAATCATTTAATTGGCCTCAAAGAATTAAAATACACAGCCTCTACACCTCCATTTAAATAAACTTAACTATTGTTTTTCTGGGTTAATTACAGAGGTTGGAGTTGCAGAGGAGGCTGTTTTAACCAAATATTTCATTTTGTTTTGCTTTTCTTTAAACAGGAAAGAACACATTTCTGCCATCTGGATGTACCAAATTGTGCCTCCTTATAAAAGATAAGCAGCAGACCTGCACATTATTTGACAATAATACTGTTAAACACTGTGATGTACGGGTTTGTTTTTCTTTTCCTCTCATTACCTGTGATTCCTGAACTCTGGACCTTTGGCATTTTGGACAACATCTTTGGTAACCAGTTTTAGCATCCACTGACATGAGACTGTCTAACTGGCTTGACATTAAAAACGCAACTTCTCAACACTTGCAGTGCATTAAACAATAAATTCACTCCAAACAGTCCTTTGCAATATTAACATTGCGTTTACGATACATTTGTAATTTATTGTGCAGCCCCAATGGGCAGAACCCTCAGCTATGACTAGCACATGTGGCAATGATGTGCAAAAATGCCTTTTATTCTAATAACATAATTTTACAAAAAATGTTTTAGAAAAATCCTGCCTTTAGATTTTATGATGGAAACAAAACAATTGCATTGAATTTTCTACCAAGTCATTCACAGTACGTATGACGTAAATGATGCCAATTTCTCTTATCCTTCCTTTAAAATGGGAAAGACAGGTGAACATGATGTCAAATAAGGCTGATATGTATTCATCTTTAAAAGTCAAAGCAAGAAAATAGCAACTTGGCTAAACCTTCCCAAACCTTCTGCAGTAGCACTCTTTAAAGTGAAGACGATTGTCCTTCAATTAAATAGAGGGTGCTCTATTTCCTTCACTACAATAAAAAAATAAAGCTGAAGTGTTTCTCAAAAACTGAATTTCCTACAAATTGAAGTGTTAGATTTTGCACTATTAATTATTTCATCACAAGTTTTTCTGGAACTCAGCTCAATATTTAAACGCATTCCTGAGAGCGGCAACGATTTACACCATGGATTAATCTCCCACTGGGCCTAAGCTGCTCTCTTACCTGCGCTTTTTTCAGTAGGTCGGTGAAGACAGAGAACCAGTCCGGAGTGAGCGCCTCCAGCTCCAAAGTGATGATGGCCAAGGCCAGCGTGGAGCCCTTGAACTGCCAGAGCTGGTGGCAGGCCATACAGTGCTGCACCTGCCTGGTCCACAACGCCGCCTGGAAGCCTGAGGGGGGCGTCTTCTGATGCCCAGGCTTCACAGGGATTGCACCAGCAATCGCCCCGGGGTCCATGCTGGAACCGAGACTAAAGGACGGAGCCAGGTGGGGATGGCCCGAGATGAGAAGGGCATGGAACTGGGAGCAACGAGGACAAAGACAAAATGTTAGCATTATGTCATTTTCAGTCCTTCTTTAGCCACCTCATTATGATTATTACTATAAAAACCCTTTGATCCAGTTAGCCTAAACTTAAATCTCCTGTCAGTTTACAGTTGGGGATTTTGTAGTCCTCCCAAATTGTTTGTAGAGGGTCAGTCCAGCAACTGTTCATCTCGCCCCTTTAGAAATCTCCCATTCTGTCTCATGGCCATCCTGTTTGTTTTGTGTTGTCTGTGCAGTGCTCCTCTGTGTTCTCGATTGTGTGCAGACAGTATAAAACCTATCCTTGTTGGGATCATAGTGTGAAAAAAAAAACATTCTTCCTTTGCTCAGTGAGTCAAACAGCTTGGGTAACATTTCTTTCAAGCAAAAGGATTTGGAACTCATTTGGTTTACAAGAGAGGAGTTTTTGTTATCTCATATCATGTATTTCCTTTATTAATACATTCATGTTGTGCTTTAGTTGTCTCTAGCAGAAATAAGCCATGTTTTTAAAAGAAAGTGGAATTGCACTGGGAGGTAAATTCAGTATCGTTGTGCCAAATGAAATGAAGCTGAACTAAAACTATCTGAAAATCCTCCATTTCTCTGATTATATATAAACAATTTGGCTTTAAAGGATTCATCCACACATGATGGCTGTTCTTCGCCACCATCCAGCTGAACGGACCTCTGATTTTATTTAGATGCACATCAACTTTAATGGCGAATCTGTGAATCTCTGTAAATTTATCCCTATCATCATGTCATGGTGGAGAGTCTGTGACAAATCGCTGTTTTGTACGTAACAGAAAATAACTGTTCAGTATTTAAAAAGGGAATGCAAAGTAATTTCTTCAGGGCAGATGTTTACAGTATCGATGTGAAATATTTAAAGTAAAAGTTATTTAAAATATATTTATTTAAAGTAAAAGAGAAAAAAAAATCTTTATTTTATTATAGTTTTGTTATATTATGGCTCTTTATTTTAGAAGTCCTGGATTTTGTATTATCCACAGTAACTCAAATTCAGATCCTGAAATGTAACAGAGGGTTTGGAGTTTGGGAGATGAATCCGCTTCTCGATGAAAGGTTTTACGGTTTGTGGCTTTATGGAAAAATATGTCTAAAGTGTTTGCAGACAAATCCAGCGCTATTGCTGAAGGAATGTAAGTTTTCCCTGTCGGAGAATGAGACTGAAACTAACTGGGAATGATATATGACTGAAAGGTTGATTTAGCAGAAAATGGTAATCAAGATTTGTATCAAAAGGAGTCGTCTCATTGTAGCACAGTGTGGTCAATATTACAAACTGGCCTGTATTCATAATGCATTCAGCACTGGGCTCAAAGCTGTTGCTCTCTGGGGGATTTAAGGTGCCTTGCAGAAGTATTCATATCCCTTGAACTTCAACGTATGTCATTGGGATTCTTTGTGACTACGTATAAGGAAATGACTACTTTCAATGTAAAGTCTAATTGTGAAGATGAAGGAAAATTATGGTTTGCAATTAAAGCTGTAACTTTAATGCATCTACCAACTTTGCAATCTGATATTTCTGCTTATTCTTTGCTAAATAGACCAGCCAGTTTGGTGTCTAGCTATAAATGATCAATTAGATTCAGTGTTGGACTGAATTGGTTGTAGTTTAGGTTTTATTCACAGTTTCAGGTCTGTTGAAGCCTCCAGCTGGTTTTCTTCTAGCATTGGCCTGTATTTGACTTTCTCTCAGTTTCCCTGCCCCCACTGAAGAAACAAAAAACAAAACACACTCAGCATGATGCTGCCACCTCTATGTTTCACAGTTCAGACAGTATGTTCAGACTGGTGTTCAGGGTTAAATAATGGTTTGCATGTAAATAATATGTTTGAGAGTATAAGTGTCAAATGTACTTCTCAAATTTTTATTAGTTCTGTAGTTATTATAGTTATTGGTTCTGTTATTGATTCGTGGACACACAAAATCCAGAAAAACAATGTAAAGTTCAAGTAATAAGGACACTTTTGCAAGGCTCTGCTTTTATCTTGAACTCAAATTAAGAAGTCGTGCTCATTATTAACCATCTTCAGATTAATTCTGTTTAACCTTAAAAGCCTTATGAAAACAGCAGCAGGCCCAGGTGTGTTTGTCTGTTGGTAATTCAATCAGTGGGTTCTGCTTTGGGCAATGATTTTTAGATGATGGGGTACAGATCCAAGCTGTAGACCTAAAAAAATAAACATGATAAACCTGTTTAACACAGTAAAACCACACTATGTTGTAAACTGCAGTGTTTGTGCTGCATGAGGTCTGGAAGCCCAGACAAGATCAGCTCATCCAACCCGCCATCTGGTGGCGACAGGGTTTATATTTCCACAATATGGCTGCAGAAAAGTCAGAAGTGCCTTGGCCCAATGCACAGCAGGCATGCTTTGTGGGTAGCTTGCAAATGCATTCTTGAAATTTGGAACAAAATGTTTTGCTGCATCCATTTGGTATTAAAAGAATACAATATTTCTGAAAGAAGCTGTTATTGTGTCAGAAAACAGATTTGCTGGTTTTTTATACCAACAAATGTTTGCTTTTGCGACTAACACAATTAGAACCCGTTTTTACTTGAAGTTATAATTCATCAGAAGGTGGGAAATCTAACAATCTCCCATCAGATTTTCTGTCTTGAAGTTTGCATATCAATCAGAAGTAGAAATGTAGTTTGTAATTCTAATCACAGGCACATGACATCCAGTTAAATAAATGCACAATGTAACCTAGGACCAACCCTTAAATGTGGAACAGAGAATCTTGAAGCATGATGGTTTGCAATGTCTGCTTTTTGTACTGCTTGTGTTTCACTGTAAGACCAAAAGTAACTGAGATGTTGAGGTCTAATGGGAAAAAAAAGAACTGTTAATTAATCTGCTGTTCTGTAAACTCACGATGTGAATGAAGTCGACCGGTGTTGCCGTGTACAGATCCCAGTGCAGCTTGTCCAGAATGATCCGCTCCATACGAAGAATCTCTGCTGTTGAAAAGTTGCATCCACTCCGCACCACCAGGTCTTTAACAGAACCAATAACCTGTTGCAAACAGACACCAACAGAAGCCAAATAAACATATTGTTTTGAAAATGTGTGAAGTCTTTGTGTTTCTATGAAAGAGGTTACCTCGTCTTCCTCGTTGATTTTGGCTGCCAGGACCAGGGAGGTAAAAGCGATGCATTTTAGGTATTTTCTCTGAGCCTTGGGGAAAAGAAAAGTGTCCATTTGGCTGTAGCTGCTGCCAAATGTGAAAATAATTGGACAAAACAAAATGTACGCCCTTGTAGACAAGGCTGCAGCCATTTACCTTGACAGTGGACAGCAGGCGGTTAAGGACACACACTCCCAACGCAAAAGTTTCTGGACAGAACTGAAACAGCCGGTTCATTTCTCCAATCCAAACGATCATTTGCTGGTGTTGGGACAAGGAGATGTCAGCACCCTGCCAGATAAAGAAAGGACAAGTATTGATCATTAACTGACAGGAAGGGAAAGATTGGTCACCATGACAATGGCCAGACATCATGCATTCTTTCACACACAGTAAAAAGAAAAAACAACAAAAAACTAAAAGTATCGCAGGAGTAGAGGGAATGCTCTTCAAAAGCAGATGGAAAGAAAATAAAGTCAAATCACCCAAACAATGAGTTCTTACATTAGTAGTGACTTTGCTGGCTTTTACTTGTAACTTCCTGACTGAACTAAATCTGTATCAACACACTGCTACCGATGGCTGGTGTTTAATGGCCGTAACAGGACGTGGGCTCCAAGTCACATTCTACTTAAGGCCCCCAACATCCATGGGCTGAACTTGCTGACTGGCACTAAAATTCAGTTCTTTGCATGTCTCAAGCAGAAACAACGGGATCTTTCCAAAATATTTACCAATAATTATGGTAATTATTACCATTAATGATGCCATTATAATGCTAATAATTATTAGCTCACCTGAATGCATCCATTTTTGAAGAGCGGGACCTTCCACAGACGAGCCTCTCTGAGCAGAGCAGCCTCCAGCAGGCCGAGCAGCCGGCGGCTCTCTGCAGCTACCGGGTTCTTCATTCCCTCCACAGCACAGGCCAGCCTGGACCCAGCGCTCACACACCTGACACAAACATCCCAGGGAGGTCACATTTACTTACACCGAACACAACTCTGTCCACGGCTAAATAATTAATGGCAATGGTAATTAATGCAATAAATTCATTTTCAAACTGTGTTGGTATTCATGTAAACATTAATAATTTATTAAATAAATACTTAAATGTGTGAATTACTACATTAAATTATATTCTAAAATCCTATGAATTTTTTTAAAATATTAATTTAGTAAATCTTTTGCTACAATCAAACAGAAGGCTCTGCACAGCCAAGTCTTCAGCCCTGCCAACTGACAGGCAGCGTCATTTTAGAAATGCGTATTAAATAAATAAATAGAAAAATTACCAGTTGAGCTTTGCATTTTATGAAAAATAGAAACATTCATATTCATTTAATTTAATGAATTTGTTATTTTAACTGTCCAAATAAACTATTATGCAATTTGATTAAAATGATTAATAATTTTATAGACGAATGCATTTATTTACTAGAATAATTTCCGATTTTATTTAAATTATAAAGATTTATTAACACCTAATTATTTATTGAACTAATGTACTTTAGGCATTCAGCAAATTACTACATGCATTATTTGAGATGCACTTTTCTTTCCACGTAAACATCGATTTTAATGCAGTTTACAAACGTAAGAACTGAGAGTTGACTCTTTGGAAGAATCATTGTGCATTTATATGTTCCATTATTGTAAAAATTCTGTAAATATAGATTGTTAACTCTTCAAAACATCCGAGTATGCAGCAGGAAATAAGATGCGCGCTGACTTTGTTCAAAAACAACGCCATTTTCAGAGTCTGCAGGCAGACATGAAGTGATGCAGCAGCGTTAATCCCCAAATTTAAAAGACAAAATTAGCCTAAATCTGCGGCGGGTGTATCACAACACGACTGAATTCTGGCGGAATAATAAAGTGCAGCTGCAGCAGCTTCCTGCACAGTTTCTCCTGCAAACAAAAGCATTTAGCTTCCTGTTATTTAGTTGACTCTCAGACAGCATTACCTCTTTGATTTCAGAAGCAGGCAGTGTCTTAGACGGCGGTTGCATTTATACGGTATTTTTTAATCAAACCATATTCACCGAAGACAACAAACCAGCAGTCAACAGTAGGATGGATCTGTTCGGAAAAACAATCTCGGAACAAAATGTATCTCGGAGAGCAGACGCATTATATCTTTATAATAACAAAAGTAAAACAAAGAGTAAAAGCGCAATAAAATTCCACAAAGCAGATGATAAAAAATAAAAGAATGCGAAAATAAAAAAAGAGCGCAAAAGAGGCAGGAAGCAGAGATCAGGAAGAATTGGGGACAAGCTGTGTTTTGAACGCTGCAGACTCCGCCCCCTTATGACGTCTCGTGAGCAGATTTGTGTTAGTGGGTCAGACGTGCGGGGCTTCACGCACAAAATGGTCGAGCTTTGTCTGGAAATGGAAGATCTCAGCAGTCTGTGCTTCTTTTGAAGCTGTTTGTTCAGATGCTGTTTTACAATAAACGCTGCTGTGACGCAGCGGCTGTTCTTCCTTTAGAAAAACCCAAACACTAAAAACTTGTTCTTAATCATTAAGTTGACCTGACCTTTTTACAGCCATGGAAACAAAGAAGTCAATAATTTCACCTTGTCACAACACACAAAACACATAATCTGTTTCTTTTAAAGTTCTGAAATAATTTAATCTTAAGAGTATGAAGATGGCGGCTTGTTTCCTTACTCATTATTCATTAAACAAAGATGTAGCCAAACAGTGAAAACAGACAGCGCTAATAAAATGATAATAATACTCCTTGAACCTTTTCATATTTTATTCACGATGCAGTCAAATACCTAAATGTATCTATATGTACGCACCATGAAGAAGAAACAGGATTCCTTGGTAACTAGAACTCAGTCATTACTTCTTTCTGTAGATTTGCTGCTGTGCTTTGGATCATGATCCTGCTGATGACCCAGTTTGCTCAAACTTTATTTTGTCTAGATTATATTTTTGGAACACAAAAAAAGTTTATGGTCAATCAAAACTAACTGCAAAATAAGCCCAAATCATCAGCTTACCACCACCGTGCTTTGCTTTGCTGATCTACTGTTTCCTTGTGACAGGCATGTAGTTTTGAGCTGATTGCAATGTCTCCAAATGTTGCAGCATCTCACCTTGTGGTGAGTTTGGTGGGATGTACCCTCCACTGAAACTTGTCAGCTGTCCTAACTGTTTGTAGATACTCTGTCACAGAATGATTACCTTTGGATAGTTTCAATCAATTAATCAATCAAATCTATTTGTATAGCACAGTTCAGCAGCAAGGCAGTTCAAAGTGCTTTACATCATAAAGGCAAAAATACAAAGTTGTAAAAATTCAAAATTAAAGTAAAAATTTTATTAAATTAAATAAAAGTTCAGAAATATTGATGAGATATTCTCTTATATACAAGAGAAGGGAACTCTTTCAGTGTCATAATTCTTTCCTGTTTCCCACTTTGTTAAATCATATCTTTGTTTCTTAATCACCCATTTCTATTTAACTCCTTCTTATTTTCATTTTGTACCTAAAGAAGACTATTTTGCACCTAATGCATTTAACAAGTTTGTATTTTTAATGAGTTCCTTCCAATCAATACATTTAATGTGATTATTTAGAAATATGTCTCGACTAGCCTTGCACATCTAGAGACAAAGATTGTTGCCCATTTTTTGCAGTTTTTCACTTTGAGTCAGATTAGATGGAGAGCATTCATTGGCTATACACTGTTATAAGCTATAAACTGTTTGCCAGTTTAGTGACTTCTCTAGGCAGTTGGATGCACTTGGTTTTATGTAGTGGTATTTGAGTAAAGAGAATTGAGTACAAATGGTTTTCTTGATGGTGAGAAATGTTTGAAATCTTTCTGTTTTACTTTAAATTTCTAAATTACTTTGTGTTAAACTTGTTCATAAAAACAAAAATAAAACACATTAACATTTTCAGGTATAACAAAGTAAAAGTTTAAAGGTTTAGGGTAAGTGGGGTTGTGTCTATGTCTGTGTAATTGAATGACAAATCGCATTGGAGCCAAATTGTTGCATTAGGCTTGTTTGTCATGAAGTTTCTTTCATCAACAGACTTTCTGAGTTTTCTGGCGCAACAAATCAAACAAACAGAAGAAAAGATTGCTGGTAGATTGGAGCGGTTCTGTTGTCAGTAATAAACCTGCTCTTATCCTAAACCCCAATCACATCCCTGCTGCTCTTATATCTCTGGCTTCATTCAATTTAGCACCAGCTCTAAGAAAAGAGACGACAGATGGTTGATTAAACTTTTTCTGTAGAAATAAAAGCAAAAGAAAGACTTTGAAAACAACACAACTACAAATGGATGCTTGATTAATGCGGAAAAATACAATTTTAAACCCTTTGTTATTCAGCCATCAACAAACTTTCTCAGTGTTTTGTCTCTTCTTTAGCTCTGCAATGAAAGCTGCCAAAGTAGATGATGATGAACATGCCCTTTGGCACAAAATGTTTATAGATGCCTGCATAATTCGTGTTTAGAATAAATGAAATTTTTTATTGACCAAATGTATTTGTATTTTAAGCAGAATAACAGAATCTCAGAGCTTGTCTGTACACAGTGAAACCTTCAATGTGGCCCAACTTTCTTTTTTTCTGGTGCTCTATAATTTCTTAGCCATGCAGACAATAATAATTTGCAGTGGCAATCTCAATTGAGCGAGTAATTTAAAGCTAAATAGTAAATCACTACATTTTGTTTTTCACTTCCATTTAAATCCTGTGAATGGCTTTGGACATTTGCTATTAGCACTCAAAATGTACAACTGGGATTGTGTAATTTAGGTTGATTGCAGCCCTTTGGATGGAGTGAAAGAATTGTCCATAATTGCTGTAACTCAGATTTATGTTAATATAGATCAATCTCAATAATTAGAATGTCATTGAAAAGCTCATTTGCAATTGAAAGTATTGACTTTTTCTTTTTTTATTACACTTAAGTGTTCCCAATCATCTTTTACAGGTAAATATGACTATTTGCAAATGTTTTGTTGGGTTATGTAGCAGAACAAGGATCCAAGCCATTCTAGCAAATTCACCTCTGAATGGCTGTATAAACAAAAGCAAAATTATGTCTTTTGAGTGGCCTAGTCAAAGATGCCATGACCGTACACAAGCTCTTCATGTTTGAATACGCTCCAATGTAGCAGAATTAAAATAACTCTGGGAAGAGGATTGAGCCAAAATTCTTCCATATCGATGTTAAAGACAGACAGCCAGTTATTGGAAATGTCATGGAGTTAATGCCACAGACAGTTTTTTACCCAAACTGAGCAACAGTCTTAAAGTGTCAGAGTTTGACTAATATCTGATGAATTCAAGTTATTCATCAGAGAACTTGAATTCATCACTTATCTCTACTCACTGTGGTAGAGGAAGACATTAGCATGTTCATTTCCTCTCTGTGTGCCTGCAAGCATCATCAGAGATAAATATTCAGAAATGGATCAGATTCCAGCTATAGTGTTAAAATATATCACCTACCGTGGGAAAGTATTTGCTTCCACTCTCAGCTGAAATTCACTGAGAAAAAGAGCTTCATTGTGTGTGAGCGGAGGTCATGGCAGGAATGCTGATAAGAAATGACGGTCGCAGCAGGCAGCAGCAGATCTGTGAGTTGACAGAGTGCAAAAAGCAGTGGGAACACACTGATTATGTTTCTGCATGAGGTCAGGTTGTGTTCGACTAAAGGGAAATTTATTTGTTCTTTACGCTCTGAGTCACTGGGATAGGACAGGTTTGTGTACATCATTTAGGCTCAAAAGGTTGAATAAACATATGGTGAGAGTTTTCTCCTTCAGTGTGCATATTCTCTCTATGTTTCAATTTTCTGCATCACCTCTGACCCGTACAAGGTTGTATATTAGTTTTCTCACTGGTTCTGGTAATTAGAAATGTCAGTGCTTTTCTGTCAGTGTGTGAAAATTAACTGAAAAGAAAACTGTTGGCATTAAAGGACTGGGTGGTAAAGCTCATCTTTACTGTCATTTTTTCCCTTGTATTGTAATTATGTTCTCTACAGATAAAAAAAAAAAAAGTCATGTTTTCATTTCGACTCTCCATATCTTGGATTTGGGTGAAATTGTGTCCAATTCCAAATAATTATTTTTTCTTTATATCCTACAGAAGAGAGGTGAGTTTAACACTAATTTATTGAAAATGTGAATAGAAAAATGAGTAAAACGTATCTGCTAAAGCTAAAATAAAATTGCAAAAGGACAAAATCCAAACTTAATGTATTTTTTAGTTAACACTCTATTCACACTTTGTTTGAAATGTCAGAAATCAATGACAAAATATGGTAACATGTCTCATGTGCAGTGAGGTCAGAATATCCGCGAGGCAGCTAAGTCTGACATCAGAACACTCACATAGCCTGAGGGTCCCTCTGCTTTCTCGGTGTGATTCTCTGAGAGAGAATCTACATGTTGAGCTTTTCTCAGTGAAGGTTGGAGGATGAGTCTGCTCCGATCAGTTTAACAGGACCATACAGAGCATCTGCGGTTCCCCTGGCTCTCTCCGTCTCTTCATGTGTCCGCTCTCCATCACATCGTAAATTAATGTCAGCCCTTAACCAACTTTGTCCTGTCAGGAGTGCTTTGTGCACTTGGCCGAGCACATTATGTTCCCAAAGTCACATCTAATCTCTGACTTTGATAACTGCCTGTTGGGCCAAACTGAAATGGATTTTCTTTGCCTTTTGGTCTTTAGAGGCCCCTTGCGATCTTCCACTGATATTTTAGGGATTTAGTGTTTAGATAGAATTAGGCTCCATTGGAATCTGCTCATAAAACTGTAAATGTATGTTCTGTAATTACATTTGACAAAACCATGGTCAATGTAATCTACATTTTCAGTCATTATGGGAGTGAAAGTAATTTTATATTTAGGATTTTAATTATATATATGAACTGCTCTTTTTTATAGTGTGATGTTTAAAGAACCTGCAACTTTAATCATTTTTTAAAATAATTCAGTGCACAAGTTGGAGTTTCAAGCTCCTGTTAATTCTTCAAAAAGAACTTTCCAGAACCTTGGTTAGTGTGATTCATCTATTCCACAATCACCTTTAATGTGAGTTTTGGAGAGTTAGCACCCATTTATCTTCATGTTGTTCGATGAAAGGAGCTTAGTCAGGATGTTCAAGAACAACACAAGAACTACAACAACTCAAGCTGATAGTAAACTGGAGGTTACAGAAAAAAAAACTGTTTTGAATTAGTTAGATCTCCTGGAGACAAAGACAGAGCAATTTGTCCACAAAAAGAATGTTTGGAGGAGCCAAGATGGAGTTTTAACCCAAAGACACTGGACTAATCATGGTGCTGATAGCATCATACTGAGGTATGTTTTCACTCCTAGAGGTCAAGGTGCTTTGTACAGAATGGGTAGAATAATGAAGGTGGAGGATTACTATAATATTTTAACATTGTAACACATTAAAGCCTAGATGAATGTTCCTGGAGGACTTTGATCCCAGACACACATAAAAACATTGTAGATTTTAGAATAAATAAAACAAACTAAGTTTCTGGAAGGACCATAGGTATAACCACATTTAAAAAATGTATAGACTGCACTTAAACACCAGTTCCACTTCAGAAAACCAAACATTTTTAATAAGAAATGTGGTCAAGTATCCAGTAATGAATATGGCAGCAAACTGTTTGTCCCTGTGTCCTCAGAGAGTTGTTCACATATTAGGCTCTAAGTAAACATTTGACCCAGTTAGAGAAAATTCACAATGTATTGAAACAAACTGTTACTTGTTTATTCATACATTTGAGAACCTCATATTGACTACTCTAAATCATTTTTCTAAAACCTTTGTCAAATTGCTCAATTTTTGTCCTATCAAGCATAATAACTAGGATGGACTGGAATTGGCATTTTACCCAGAAAAACATTGGATTGATGCCAACCAACTCCAGCTTTTTACTCTGACTTTGAGTAAAAATGGATCAGAAAGCATCACATCTTTGATCCCTTAACTTTCTTATCAGATCATAGCTAATGTTCATGTTACAAGATTTAAAAACTTGCTTGTTCCAAAAGGTTATTATAATTTAATCATACAAAACCTTAATTCAAATGCATTCAGTTGTCTTTCCAATGCCACCAATTTCTGCTTTACATAACATAACATAACATAACATAACATAACATAACATAACATAACATAACATAACATAACATAACATAACATAACATAACATAACATAACATAACATAATTTAACACAAAAATTCTAACGACATATGCATTATGAATTCAATCAAAGTATTTTGATACAGTCTATTTAAATCTGACATAATGTTCCTATTTGCAAATGATGACACTGCAGTATGGTATGTTTTAAAAATTCATTATTCCTGTCCAACTAGAAGCATTTACTGCCTTTGCAAAGTAAGGAAACATAAACAGATCAGCAGATGCTTCCTGTAATTGTTGCACTTATCCATCGACCTCCTATAATGCATATAAGAGAGGAGTGACTGAAAAACTGGCCATCAAAATGCTGCTGGAATCACTATCCAGACTGATTGGTTCATTTCCTGCCCAGCTTACATTTAAATTAACATGATGATCTCGATGTATCTGCTGCCAGCCACTGGAGGGAGACAAAGACCAGCTCATGCAAATAAACATGTCTAAGGCTTCGTTAACTTCAACAGATTTTCTTCATCATTTTATTGCCTCCGTGATTTAAAATAGCTGAAAAGGTGGACTGTACATCCATTATTTAGTCGTTTTAAAAATACATGTTTCTCTTCGTCTTTTTTTTCCTCTGCTCAAGGCAAGCTTTTCCTATTTTGAGCCCCACAGATGACAGATTTCACCCTTGCTTGCCTTGAAAAGCACCAGTGCATCATTTCCAGAGGGAGAGACTTCACATTATTGGAGATGAAAGAAAGTGCTGAAGAAGAGGTGGGAACAGGGAAATGCCCCGAGCTTGACCATCTTTGCTAAGCCGGCATGAATAGCTCAAAAACATGATGTTCTTTTCTCATCGTTTGCACACTGAAGGTGAAAAACATCAAGATAACAGGAACAAGGCCAACTCAATCAACGTCACAGTGCGTTTTAATTTAGAGGTGGCTATATTTGCAAAGACAAAATGTCTGGATGGAGATGTGACAGTGGGAGGTTACATAAGTCCGTGTCTTATTAAACCCCAAGCAGAGGCTTTAAATTAAAACCAAATCTCATAGGATGTGGTATTTATAAACCTCTTCTGAAGGCGACTACAGAGTGCTTTGTGAAAACCTTTTAAGCTTTTGCACATTTTGTCAATTTGCAACCCCAAACTTTAACAATCCCAACACAAATTAGTGCATAATTGTGAAGTGGAAAGAGAAAGATCTACATTTATCTGCAACTAAAAGTCTTAAAAGTGTGGTGTGCTTTTAGATTTTTATTTTTGACCAAAATAACTGAAGGTGTCTTCAGTTCAACTATATTTTCATTTGAACTTTGACCTTGCCAGTTAAAAAACAACCTAAGCCACAGTAGCTCTAGTTTACTGAACAATGAATTCAAGTCTCAAGTCTTTTGCCAACTCATTGTGCCATGTGGTTTTCTATTTTATATGATTAATTGAACAGCTCTGTGAGAAGCTGAAAGCCTTTGATGTTGTTCTGTAATGATCACTAATGTTCTCCAACAATCCTCTGAAGTTTTCATTGAAAAGCTGCACCTATACAGTAATATAAAAATATACACAGGCGGACTCTTTCTGGCTGACTTCTGAAAAAATAGTCAGTGGATTTTATTTAGGAGAATAAAATCACAACACACTCTTCATTTCTTATTTAAAAATAATGTATTGTGCTTGTTTTTAATTATACATTAATATTCTGCTCTGTGATATTTTAGTTTATCTCTGTAAAATATTTAAAATTTTGCAGTATATTGCAAAAAATGTGGAAAAAGTTCAAAAATTCCATATTTGTCATTTCTGTCATATGCCAAATAATGCAACAGCTTTTGTGATTCATGTCTAATTTCTCCCACAGTGGCTTTAAAAAGTGTTTGAATCCACAAAATTAAAATTTTGCAATTGACAACATCTGTGAGTCTGCGAATGACTTTCTATTGATTTGTGTAACATTGCAATTTATCTTTATGGGAGTTTGATATATTTTTACACATGTAGAGATTGATGAAATATATCTCACATTAGGCCAATTCGCTCTAAATTCAGAAGACCACAAAGTGTTTTGCTGTTCCCATCCTAGATCAAGAGGGGGCAGTGTGCTCTCATAGGAGCAGAGTCATTTCTCAATGAGCAAAGACTCTAAGTACAAAGGCAGAAAAATATTATATAATGAAATCATCCTGGGAGCAGAGCAGCAGTCGCTGAAAAATTTCTGGAAACTCAATAACTTTTATTGTCAGAGTTAGAGTTCCAACCTCTGATTCTTGTGTCGCCTTTTGCCTTTCAAGCTTGTATTAGAGCCATCCTGATGTTGTGAAAACGTTTTCATTTTATTACTGTTTAGTTTTGTGTTTGCTGTCTTTCTCCTGCTATTTGACTCAGTAATCAGACTTGCATTTTTATCCTCTCCCTTCCTGAGCGTGTGCGCCGCTCAATTTGAAAGCAGAATTGATAATTTACTGTGTCCAAACAGTTTATTAATCTAATCACATATATCCAATGTCACAGTCTCTTCTTTTTTCACAGCTCAAGTGGAAATGGATTTGTTCTCAGTTCCCTTTCTGATTGACTAAGCCCCCAGTGGAGCCCTTTTTAACATACCTGTTAACTTTGAAATTAAATTCTAATCATCAGTCTCATGCATAAACTGGAATAAGCAAATTTCCATTTAAATCACTTTTTGCTTGTATAGCTCCTCTGGTGGAGAATTGTATTTAAGACTAATCGGTACTGAGTGTGGGTTTACTTCAGGCATTAAACAAATTAAAATTTATGCTATAAGATTGCTTTGCTGGAACCACCCACTGTATAATAATCATTACTGCACAGCTAATCTTCCACTGCTGTACGTATTATAGCAGAAGTACCTGCAAGGCTCAGATTGAAAGGGGAAATTCTGCATTTATGGGAACAATTAGCAGTTTTATAATCCACACAGGACAATGCAACTGTGGTCAAAATGAACACAACATATAAAATCCAGCATGCTTCCTTTATTTTGCAAGCTCCCCTTTCAGAAAGCAGCTCTGTTACCGCACTGAAATATCAAAGTGTCTTCTGATCTAATTTAACCTGGGTGAAGGAGGAGATACAGCTGCTGATTTTCCAAACTGCACACCCAACTCCTCCAACTGCTTCTCCTCGGCTTGCTTTTCTCTAATTATGTTATATAAGAAGCAAACTGCAGTCCTTTGGAAGTGTGGGAATCTAAGACATTGCTCTTTTTGAGGTGGGATTGCAGAAGTTTCGGCTAAGTGAGTAGAAACTTCCTGAGTTGCACTGATCAGTAGGTCAGCTCACCATGTTGCCTCTGACAGTGCAAATTAGATTTTGTGAAGGTATTCATTCTAAAAAATAAATCGTCCATTTTACTTCCAGCGTTGGCTAAAATGCATTGACTTGCTCATTGGAGTTAAACCTTCATTTCAGTTATGAATTGGCAGGCAAAACCTGAATATAGATCACAAGACTATCAAGATAAAAATGACAGCTAGAGTTATTTGTGAAACTAGTTTGTCACATTTTATGACATTACAACTACAAACCTGAATGTATTTTATGTAACAGACAACAAAGTGTTGACTTAAAAGAGGTAAATACAAATGCTATACAACTGGACCTGGAATCTGGACTGACATCAGAACAGAAGTACATGCAGAAGAGCTTGAGAACTATTACGATTATTGAACCATTCGGAATTGAACAACAGTTAAATAAAATGATGACACACCATGGAGCGGCTAACTTTTGTTAAACTGGAATAAGGAGAAATGCTGCCTGAAAAAAATAAATAAAATTGAGCCCCCTACTGGATAGTTGATGCATGACTTTAAATTACTTAATCTCATGCTGCACAGTGCAAAAGCTCTGTTTGCATTGAAGAAGACTGGAGTGACAAAAGCGGCGGCAGACTTGTACGTGTTATTTTATATATTCAGCTAAGAAATATTTTACAGTGTGGACTCCCGTAGGCTGTATTTAAGTAAAATTTTCAAGGAGGAACTTATTCCTTTTGGGAGGATCAGGGTTGCCTTCATGCTGCAAACATTCTAGGAATTCTGAATTCATTTTGATTGTTATGGTAAATTTAAACCAAAACTACTTAGGAAACTGGACATTTTTAAAAATAAAATTTACCTTCTAGTCACTTCTTGTTTCCTTTAAACGATCTCAGAGTTCCCATTTGGCATCAAATGCTGCAGTGGCTAACTGCAAAAAAAAAAAAAAAAAAAATCTAATCTATTGTCTAAAACACACAAACATCCACAATTCTTTGCAGAGATTATAGCTGAGAAGATTTCATCTGAGATTCCTGCCAAAAATTTTCTGAGTATTTCTGTGACAGATTTAATTAACTGCTTCATTTTTTAGCCTCATTCTAAACTGTCATTGGCTGGAGTCTTCATTATCTCTGCCTATTTGCTCCAGCCAAGAACACCCTCCCCACGTACAACACAGAAAAAGAAAAAAACAAGTGAAATACAGACAAAAAGGCACGACAATGAGGATCAAAAATACCAACATTCATTCCTACTATGTTATGAGACATGATTGAGACAGATTATTTTGATACAGTTTTATAATTGCCAGCAGAGAGAAAAAAATAGTTTTAATGTTGGTTTTGTCCCATCATTATCCCTTTAATCTTAATGTGACCTAAAAAAGTCATCATTTCCACCCGGAGCAGTTTTGCCCTCCAGGCTGAGAACAATAAATCAGAAAAATGTTGAAAAGAGTTTTCAAATCTTCTATGAAAACAATGTCCACATATCCTCCCTCTGCAGTACAGATGGAAGAGCACGTTAAAGCCCTGCTGCTGGAATCTAAAAACGATCGAAAACCCAGTGGCGATGTCTCTTCCCGTTGGAGAGTGTCTGGGGGGAATATGCATCAGAGAAAGTGACTGTTGTGTATGTGCAAGAGGAGGTGCACAGCATACAAACCTTTAATGGAGGAGAAAAACCCACCTGAAATACAAAACAAATTCAGAAAAGTTTGGCTTTTTATCTTAAACGTGATAAACTAAAGGAGACATGTGAGTTACTGGTTTGTTTATTTTCTAATTAGAAATTTTTGGTTGCCACCATCATTTCCTATCTCTGAGGAAAGGAAAGCACCAGTCCTCATCACATCAACCTGTCTAAAACATGCTCATTAAAAATGTGGTACACACACAAACGCACACACACACACACACACACACACAGAATGCTGCCTCTGCCTCCATCTGAGGGGAAGAAGAAGAAGAAGAAGAAGAAAAGTTACGTCTGCAGTGGACAGTGATGAAGAGATCCAGCCAGCCGGATCACTGAAATGTTAACATGCTGAGCAAACAGAGCAGCAGCAGAATCACTCATCTTCTGCATGAAGCTGTTTGGACTGGACCCAGCTGCAGCAGGATGCCTGTTGCACTGCCGGACCCAGAACCGGGCCTGGGGATCCAGTCTGCAGAACAAGAAGCAGGCAATGGTAAAGCTAAAGAGTTAAAAATGAACAGAAATAATTTGGAGAATTACCTTCAAAATTGACTGCATGTACTTTTTTTTCACTATTGGGTACGCATTGAAATTTGTCATATATGTTGCTATAAATTTTATTTATTTTTATTTTCTTCCATCAACCTGCTAGAGGACTACGGATGACAATTAACCTCTTTGGCTAAATGGAACCCTTACATGATGTATTCCTGTTGATGGATATATACTGACAGAGGTCAGATAGTTTGTCAGGGAATGTTTTAATTCACTGATAGTCCTATATGGTTTAGTTGATTTTGTTTATGAGTATTTTACTTTGTTTTATGCCACTAGGTTACATAAAATTGCCTCATAACTTTCTAAATGTCCGGTTTTCTTAAAGGCCAATGCTAGAAAGCTACATGCGGCTACAGGCTATAAAAAACTTTCTCGATTAGCAGCTTTCACTAATAAAAGGTTAATATGATTATTTACGGTGCTTCAGATGTAAATAAGATCATTTAACAGAAAAACTGAATTATTTCAGTCTGTTTATGCCGTAATTTTGAGAGTGAAATTCTCTCGTTCTGCCATTTTGTGAGTGGCAGGACTCACAAAATGGCATTTTTCCAAAGAGTAGTTGATTTCTATTCAAGAGGCAGACGGAGGAGGCCAATGGTGGAGCAAAAGGGGGGATCCAGGAGTGACAGAGGAGCCAGGAGAGTCAGACAGCTTTTAGTTTTTTAGCATTAGTGATGCTGTAATTTTTGTGATGATTAGCTCTCTAAAATTACAGTTTAACAGGCAGTGAGTGGTATGTTGCCAGTATTTACAGAATATTAAGGCTCAGAAATATGAAAATAGTTGTATTCTATTGTAGATATATGTATGTATGTATATATATATATATATAAAAGGCTATAAATTATTATGTGGCATTGTTTATTTTTTGTCATGTAACTGCATCAGATGTCAAATACAATTTTGGTGTAAAAACTTTCAGGTCATGCTTACAAACATGTGAGTATAGCAAAATAAATTACCTTAATGTCATCTGTTGAAATATGTCTGGTATTCCTGCCATGGATTTGTCTAAAACTGTGTTTGCTGCCAAGAAAAAACCCCCATCAAATACATATACAAACATTATTTCCCACAGCTACAAGTGAAACTAGGGAAAACTGTGGTAAATTATTATTGTGCAAACCCAAGAGATGGGGATAAATGAGCAAAAGCACTAAAATTGAAGTTGGACACTGACTGGGCAGTGCAATTTCTGTCAGTTGACCTTGATGTGAAAATGTCTCTATTATGAGCCTCCATCTGGTGCAAAAATCTGTTGGTGGTCCTGGAGCAAGTTTATCTAAAGAATGCAGAAGACAAAAATGGCTCTTTTTTCAGCAGGTGGCGAATGCTTCTGTTAGTGCAAGATAGCACTGGATTTTCCAGGCAAACAAAAAAATGTTCCATCTTTTCTTTGAAATGAGAAAACCATAATGGGTTTTAAAAAAACACATTGTCCTCTGTTGCGTTCTGATTGTCTAAATATTTCCCTCCTTTGTGTTTTGCATCTGTAAACGCATATGTGAGAGAACTGAAATCAAATCTTTGGATTAGAAAATTATTTTAATAATGTAATTGAGCATAATGAATAATATAATGTAAACATTCCTGCACATAGTATGAAGGGACAGTGCTGGCCAGCGCTGCTTTCCTCTGGTAGAATGTGATTACTGCTAATGTGATTTCTGCCTCTCGTTTTTCTCCGCTGCATTGCTTCAGGACATATATGTTGGGGTTCTTCTCAGGTCCCTTTTTTTCCACTTGCTTCCAGCAGCGACAACATAAATACTACTGTGAGAAAATAAAGCTCTTATGACTTTATGATTAATAACCAAATAAATTGGATCTGTAAACTTATTTTTTGCACACACTCTCACTGGTTATCTTTTGAAGTATTTTTATTATCAATGCATTGAATTCTTATAGTTTGCAAGCATCCTTTAAGAGTCTCATCTCACCATCACCATTGTATAATCAGCGAACATTTATTTCCAGCTGAGTCCTTTATAATAATGTGCTTCACATCAACTGAACAATAGCCAGTTGATTTTTCATTGGGATATTTCATAACTGCACTATGTGATCTACAAATTACAATGAACCATAAAGCATAACTTTATCTCAAGCATTTGTTAAATAGTTACATAACCATATAATATAATCATATGTTATGTTCTGTCCTTCCCCCATGATCAGCCAGAACAGTTTGATCACTAACAACACTTTGTCTTGAATCAATTCTTTATTCCTTTCTTGTTCTGTTTCTGGTTCATTTAAAACAGCAAACATTTGATCTCTGCAGGAAAGAACTTTTCTCGGCTTTAACTTTGTGGATAGTTTTGAGCCAAAATTTCCTTTCTTCTTTTTAATGTAAAAGATTGTTGCTGATCAATTTATTGCATTGCCTTTTCTGGTACAACATTAAGGAGGTTTTATGCTACTTTCTATCATACTGCCTTCGCCATATGAAATGCAACTAGACAATACAGCTAAACTCTTCCTGAATACCAAGACTCTGAGGAAAGTTGACCTTTTGTCCACAGGTTTATTGAATCCAAGGAAGTGTGAAACTGAAGAGGATCCATCACTTTACATTCTTTTTATAAACATGTACATATAAATTAAAATTAAATACTGTTCCAAATGAATTAGCAAAGTAGTGCAAACTTACAATAAAAATTCAAAAATATTTAACATCAACCTCAACAAACCAGAAATTATGTAAAAAAATAATGATGTACAATCAATGATATACTAAACATAACCTACACACAATGGGACTGGACTGACTCAACACATGGGTGACGTGAAATGTAACTGCACCTCTCAAAGGGAAAGCCCACACACAGACACACCCACAAAAATCCACAACACAGACAGTTTATATTTATTAGTGTGCTTGCTATTTGTCAGCCATTTTCTTTTAAGACAGTCTGGGGAGTACCTCAGCAGTCTGTTGTTGGAACACCTCTATTTTCTTCCAGCATTTTAAAAAACTGACAAAATGGTACAAACATTGATCAGTCTTGTCATAATAATGTATAGTGTATATTTCTTTTTGATAAAGTTACTATGAGTTCTGTTGAAAATATATTGTCAAGCAAAAATAAACAAGCAGGACTTAATATTCTGAATGCAAAGTTGTTAAAATTGCAGAAGATATATTTATTACATCCTATTTGTCATGTGTTTAATTTGAGTTTGGAGAATGGAGAATTTCCAGCAGCATGGAAATAGCAAAGATAATACCATTCCCAAAAATCACAAGAATATCTTTTCCTGCTCTAAATACTCATCTAAATAGTGTTTTACCTGCAGTAAATAAAATAATGGAAACAGTGTTATATTAAGAAATACAAAGTTATTTTTTTGAAAATAATTTTAAGATTATCAATATGCATAAAAACCACGTTGCACTACTCAAACTGCTTTGATTCAAATAACCTATGATTGCCACAGAGAAATAGACAATTTCTGATTATTAGACTTCTCTGCTGCCTTTGATATAATAATTGAGGAAATACATGCGTTAGTTTCAGTTCACATGCAATCATCTGGTAGAGAGCTATTTAATAAATTGGAAACAGTGTTCTCTTAGGGTACCTTCTTGTAAATAAAATCTGTTTCTTATGGAGTTTCTTAAGGTCCATTACTGTTTAAATTTTTACAAATTATTTCCTACTTTGATTAAAAAATTCACCAGCTGTTATTTATGCAGATAAGTCCATGACATAAATTATTCAGGTTGAGAAGAACTCTCAAATATCTTAAATCATGATGCTGATGATGTGAAGCTGTAAATAACTACTAACCCACAGTGACACGTTTAAATTAAACATTCAATTATTTTGCTCAATGGCACAGAACTTAGACCATCTTTAGGCTCCAGTGCACCTGAAGCATAAGGTACATATCTGTTCTTATTGTCTGTACAGTTCATCCAATACTGTGTAAGATCTCAATAGGATTTCAGACAATGTGAATTTAGTTGCTTGCAAGGTTCATGCAGCTGAAACGACCCAGCAAACTCATTTTGATTTTATAAAAAATAGTTATTGACAGTTAGTTGTGCTATAGCAATGTTGGCTATATTCTTTGTTTGATGAGCAATGCTGGAGAAAAATAAATTCATGAGTTGTCGCATGAATGTTACGACTTAAATGCACACCCCTTAGCTGCAGTTTATCTTTTACATGTGAGATAACTGCAACAAAAATAAAACATGAAATATTAACAATTTCAAAATAAAATTTTGAGTACTATAAAACAGTGTTTATCTAACCAGATTATCATCCTACAGAATACCCAGATTGTTCCCATATTGGGCCTTCAATCAAGCTGCAGCATAATTTGTATAGAATTAAAAGACTCCGGCATTACTGTTTAATGGCCCTGAACCAAATTAAACATTTAAAAGGCTCCACCATCAAAGTGATGTAAAGGGAAATAAATATTAATGAATGAACCATCACTTGGTTCAAAGAGCTAGAAGCTGGAGAAATTAAAAAGGGCCCATCTAAGGAGAAATTCTCACGGTAGTGTCTTAAAGGGCCACTAAAGGGACCACATTTTTAATGTGACCGCATGTAAACCAAAGTATGGGTTCTGCTGTGAGGCAAATACAATAAACAACATACTTTACCTCTGATGCTGAGATTATTGCAAGTACTAGATCATAAAAACATTTCCATATATGTTGGAAAAAAAAGATCCCAAACCTTTGGAAGTGAAATTTAAATAGATCATATTTTAGAACAACGATGAAAAATGTTAATGTTAGCACTTAAATTACAAAATTATAGATATTTCCTGTGAATCAAACTGGAGCACTTCATTACACTAAAACCTTTTTTAAATGCTACTAAAAGAGCCCATTTCTAATTCCTGCAGAATCATTTGTATTACAAACTACCGTATTATTCTGACTTACAGGTATTCTGTAAGTCACCAATAAGATGCTTACAAACTTTGTAAGCATCTTATTGGTGACTTACAGTCTGTGTAGTTTGATAAAGCAAACATTTTATATAAAACAATAAATAGGCTAAAACAATGTCTGTCTAGATTTCATTTTATCTCACAGGAAAGTAGATTTTCATTTAAAAATGTTAAAACTCTCACAACTACACAAAGAGGTTGTTGTATTAATCAGAATATATTTTTTGCAAGTTGTTGTTCTAGTTGCAACTTTAGGAATTAAGAGTGAAAAGGATGTTCAGAAGATCAAAAGAAAAACTAAAGTCATGGTGCCATCACGTGACACTTTTCCAGTGCGCTTTAATCCGGAAATATCTTTGTTTGACTATCTGAACCGGGAAAATGTTTGACATCAAAAATTAGAAGCCGGGATGGATATGACAACTGAGGCAGGAACACCGCGTGTTCACCCACGTCAAACCGCGTGGGTGCATGAGGTTCGCCAGTACCTACAGCTTGAATCATCATTTATAAATGTAGCTAGTTTTGAATGTTTTTTTTCCTCCATCCATAGAATTGTCATCATTGTCTGTGCCCTCAGGCGCTCTGATCCCTGACCATGTGAGAAGGTAATGGTGAAAAGGCCGGATTATTTTTCATCTTCAAAATTCTTCAGTATTTGTGGCAGCCCAGGGAGGTGTAGGCAAAATGGGCTACTCATCATGGTAGAATGACAAGTGTGTGGGTGTAAACTTGACCAAAAGAGCTGAGAAAGTGAAGACTAATGACTCATTTTTTTTCTTCCTTGAGGCAAAAAGTTACATGTTGATGAGTGAGGATTCCATGTTGCCCACTGGCAGAAATAGTGATGTCCTCCATAATGCAGTATTGCATTGTAATGACCCTGTGTCGGCATGCCACAGTTTGACATTATTATTATAGTTGGAGAACTATAAACTTAAACCAGACCAGTTTTTAAAAGAAATCATGAAGATATATACTGTATAACAATAACTGTCAAATCAGTAAAACCCTTTTCAGGGTTTTACTGATTTTTAGGACTTAAGAAATTAAATCCTAATCTTAATCTTTACCTAAAAAAGTTCTAAAAAAGTTTTAGGACCTTTTTTTAAGTCCTAAAAGTCCTAATCTTTTAGGACGTAAAAGATTAAGTCCTAAAAAGAAAGAAAAAATGTGGGATTTTTCTATTTTTGAGCCATACAAGACAAGACACAATTTAGAAATCCTCAATAAACCACAAATATTTTTTGTATTTGCTGTAATTGCGAGCAATTGGATACGAGGACTGGTATAATATAACAGGAGTTGCAGATTTTCCATTCCTCTTGTACTGTGGAAAGTTACATAAAATTTTCTCATCATGAGCAAATTTCTCCATGTTTGGTTTCTTGACAAAACCATTCCTAAGATTGATGTTTTGAGAATGTCTCATCATTATTTTCTCCCTGTTTGTTTTTCTACCAGAACTTGAAAATACCTGCCAACTATCAGGCAAGCAAGTTTCAGCTCCCAGACTATGTGCTTGCATTTCAAATAGTCCATAACTTTAACTACTTCACCCGTCTGTCTCCAAGGCCCCAGAAAAGTAGCAGAAGAAATGCTGTGCTATTCTAAAAGAAGCATCCAGGGAGTATTTGTGTTTGACGGAACGCTCTGCTGCCATTTAATTAAGGCTTACATGACGAGGTTTCAAGATGAACTGCACTCATTTAGTTTGAGCACAGAGTCTCTAGTGTGGGCTTGTATAACTTGCGTTCAGACAGTGTGTTTATATTTTTAGATTGCATTTGTGTTTTGCTTTCAGTCAGTATTGAAATAACGTTTTTTTGTGAGATTTTTTGATGAACACATTATCTTATTTAACTTATCGCTGCTACAGAATTTCTTTTACTTGCATAACAAATGGAAAAAGTAAAATATGACAAAGTGATACTCTGTGGGACAGATGCACAGTGCAAAAAATGAAATAACAATGTGTTTGTGATGCCATTATCTGGCACCACTATTAAATTCACCATAAAAAGAGGAAAGAAAAGCTCTGTAAGATCTGCCATCTCTCAGAATATTAAACTGCATATGAGCCCATTTGAATGAATAATTCAAAGAGATGAAATGAAGCATGCGCAGGCTGCTAAAATGCATGGTTTTTTTTGTATAGCTTTGAGGCTGTTACTACTGTGACAGTCAGTATTGAAAGTCAATACTGAATGAGGCAGTGCAATGAGGTTGCACTGCCTCATTCGCCATGATGGTGAATTTTCTAATTTGATTCTGTGCTCCCTCTGATAAAAATGAGTTTACACCACACTAAAGATCTGTTTTAAAGCAAAAAAAAGAAAAAAAGAAAAAAAGAAAATAGCTTCCTGGCTGACAGTTAAGAATTAATAAGGCATAAGGGAAAAGATGTCCTTAGAACATTGTGAATATCTGTATTACATAGCCCACAGATGTGTCAGGACATTGTGATTTCTGTGCAGGGCAATAATTACTGAAGTTTGCCATCAACCAGTTATTATTGGACTTTGCAAAATGTATTCAGAACCCTCTACACTCTGTCACATTACAACCAGAAGCTTCAGTGTGTTATTTGGGCATTTCATGTGACAGACAAACAAAAAGCAGAGCACAATCTTCAGCAGAAGGAAAGGATAAATCATTTTAAAATAGTTTTTACAAATGAAAGCCTGGTGTCCATTTGTACTCAGCCCCTGTCTGTCAACATTTTGTACAACTACCTACAAACTGAAATGGCTTTTCAAGTGAGTTACTACCAGCTTTTGCTCATTTTTCTTTGCAAATTTGCTCAGGATCTCTCAGATTGGTTGAAGTGTCTTGATCAGAAATTTTCAAGTTTTGCCACAGATTCAAATATTTATTTCTGACATTGACTGGAAGACTGAAACACCTGAAAACATTAATCTAAGCAATTTTATTGCGGCTCCAGGTTTGTGTTTTGGCTCGTTGTCTTATTGCAACATTAACGTCTTTTCTCACTATTGAGAATTTCTTCAAGGATTGTCCTGTATTTAGCTCTGTCCATCTTACTATCTGGTCTGACCATCTTCTTTGTCCCTGCTAAGAAATTGCATTCTTCTACATTGAATATGGTTTCATAACCTAACTCTGCTTCGAAAATCTCAACAGCTTTTTTTGTAGTCTGTCTGGTATGTTCCTTTGTTTCAACTTGTTGACTTGTTCTAATTTACCTTTGGATCATTTTGCCCCAATAGTTATATTGTGTTTAAGTCACAACCATGGAGCCAATTACACACCACAAAGATATGAAAATGCTTCGGTTCTGTCTAAGATTTATTAGGAGCAGACAAAAATATGAAAAGTCACGTGATCTTCTCCAGCAGAGAGCTCTGCCTCACTCTGTCTGGATTTGGCAGCTAAGAAGATGGAACTATAGATCTATGGATCAGGATGTAAAAATATGGAAACATATCGAATCTCATGATTGAAATTGAACAATATTGTAAAAATGCTCAGTATGTGTGCCAGAGGCCAAAATGAGCAGGAAAGCAGTGTGGGAAAGTACAGGTTCTCGTGATTAAAATTAAACAATATTGACACGTATACAAAAAACCCCAAAAAAAACAAAACAAAAAAAACCCAAAAAAACAACAACAACAGCAAAAAAAACAATAAACAGTGTCAATGGTATCTCCAGAAAAAATGCAGTCTTTCTGCCATGTCAAGAAGAAAAATTCACTCAATTTGTGCGAAAATATATTTTTTAAAATATATTTTAAAAATATATTTTAAAAATATATTTAAAAAATCATGCTTAAGATTCAGTTAAGCTATTAATATTGGGGGTTTAGTTAAGCCAGTTCGTTATAACCTGGAGAACTCAGGGTGTAAACTGAATATGAGGAACACAGCAGGCTTGAGGCATTCTGTTCACTGCTATGGGGAAGCTTTATGTAGGCAGACTGACAATGAAACCAATATTATATTCTCTCAGTTGTCTCAGAAATGTTTGCATGGTTGTGTCAAACACAAAATAAGATTGCAAAGATGTCAAAATCATAATCCATTCATTTTCCAACAACGACTCAACCTGTTTCAGCTGAAGCAAGGCGCAGCATCTGCCACTGGTCCTCTATCTGTGACAAGACTAGATAAAAAAACACAGAACAACATCAGCTGTGTACCAACATGTCATGCATATATATATTTTTAAACCTGTTAGAAAACTGGAATACACAGTTTGTGGAAGAAACTTTTCAAATTCCAACCAAGACTCCAACCAAACCTGTTGTTTCAATAATCTGACAGTCCTGAATTTAACATTACAGAGAACTTAGTAAAAAAGTCTTCCATCAAGAGTGCATTTTTACTATCTAAGATTTTTCACAAATCAGTCTTGTTGCACAAAATTTGAAGATTTGAGACATTGCTGCATTAAGATTGTGTTGTGGAAGTCAGTTTGGGTGCTAAAAACCGAAAACTATTGTCTTTGAACTCAGTTTGGTGCTACATAGGCAAATGAAAGTGAAAGTGACTCAATCAAGCTGGACTAAGACAAAGTAGAAAGCTGTACAGCAGACAGACAAATCTAATTTGTTTCTTTTTATCTTTTGTTTGGAAACCTTGTCTTCTCTGGCCCAAGAGAAGATGAATCATCTGGCTTGTTTGGGGGGGCAATTTCAAAGTGAGCATTCATGATGGTTATGCATTTTTACTCAAAGTCCTAATAAATGTGAATAATATAAAAAAACTTTTGGAGCAAAATATACCATGAATACAAGAACTCATTTATTCTGCAAGATTAAAAAAAACCTTCTGGCCTGACTAAACCACAGTTTAGTGATATTTCTTATTGAGTGCTAAATTAATCTGTCTTTATTTATGACCCTACATGTATGGGGATAGGGAAGATGTAAACGGTACTGATGGTTAGAAACTCAGACAGGAGAGATGGATAAAACAGCACTGAACACAAGCTTAATCTCCACATTCTTTGGGTCTGTGATCTGTCCACGTTCTTCAAAATCATCTGAAAAGGTAATGGCACAGAATGGGGGATGGAAGTTGTTGAACTCCTGTCCTATCTTTGATCCACCTTGGGAAGTGGCAACAGAGCTGCAGCAATAAAGAACTGGAACTGAAAGAGAGGACGGGACGGGATCTTCTGCTTCTGGCAGATATTTGCAGGCTGGCAGAAGCAGCCTGATGGTGCAAAGAGAGCAGAGCTACTTTATGATCCCTCAGTGTCCATCTTATCTAAGAAATATGTTCGGCAGAATCCAATAAAGACAGTAACATGCTGAGAATGGAACACAACAGCATTTCACATCCCTGGATCATAACAAGGTTGTAAGTTGAATTTCAAAATGCAAAATTACAGTGGGCACATTAATGAAAACAATCAGGTGATCTAAAGTTTAAGATTACTTGCTAAACTTCTGGGGGGAAACCGAAACAAAAAGTGTCAACAACAAAAAAGACTCAGTGTTGGGTAGCTCAGTTTTAGATGACTCCAAAAATGTGTTTAGCCACTTTGGATGTAAGTATTTCTACTCAGCAGGTGGGATTGTTGCTCCTTGTGGTGAAGATGACTTCATGAATGCAATCAGTGGGCTGAGGTTACATGCTTGCCATCCATCCCAAATGTTTTCAGTCGATTTAGATCAGGAACTCATGAGCCGGTCCAAAAGAAGGACGAATCCTCCTGAAAGAAGGTGTTTCTGTTGTGATACAGGAAATTGAATCTAGTGTGAGTATTAATTACAAACAATCTGAAATGATAAGTAACTGGTTCATTTTAAACAGGAATAAAAACAATCTAGATACCTGCTGGAGGTGAATGAGGTTTGACCTGAGTTCACTTTGAAAGAAAGGCAAGTGATTCCTGATTGATGGCTGAAGGTGAATGAGATACTATATAAAGAGAGTGCATGGAGAGTCCTCATTGTTTTTGCAGGAGGAACTGACCAGAAGGGATGGTAAACGTTTTCCCAGAGATTGAGTTTAGCTGGGAGAAGGGGTGTGGTTCAGCGGGTGTTTTATGTCACCGGTTTGTTTTCCAACAGGTGCAGATGAAGCTTTGAAGGGTGGATTGACTGGTAAGCAGTGAAGGATCCAAGTAGGGGGTTTGTTGGAGCAATCAGAAGAGTGTCAAGGAGACTGGTGGGTGAGTTGTACCACAAAACAAAGGAAACAATGTGACAGGGAAGCCAGGGAACCAGGAGTGACCTTTTGACGGAGGAACAGAGGAAATACGTTAAGGAAAATAGTTTTCTTCAACACGAGGTAACAGAGAAACAGTTTCACCACAAGCTCTTTAACACCAGGTAGCAGAGAAACAGTTTCACCACAAGCACAGAGATAATCATCTGACATCTGCCTCAGGAGACCTCAGCTGCTAAATACTGCTTCTTAATTGTGGCTGGTGATCACCGCACCTTGCAGAGAAGGAAACTTGGAAAAACAAAGATGCACACAGCCCTGTGGATAAAAGTTTGTCGGATGGATGTTGTGAACCACATAATTGTTTCATTGCTGCTGAAATATCTCTACAGTTAGCTGCACTGTGACACACCTGAGACACGGCTAAGAAGTAAGCCTTGTGGAACCCCAGAGAGACTTGTTTCAAAAAACAACTATGGTAAAGTTCTCTCCCTTAAGTAACATTAAAACTTGGAAACCACAGGGCCAAGTTAACCACTGAATCCTGAGGACTGTGAATTAAATGCCACAGTTTTACAGGGTAGAAATGCATAGCGCAGCAAAACGAAGGCATAACAACACCAGGCTGAATTGAAGGTAAATAACTGCTTGTCAGTTAATAATGGCTGTGTAGTCTGATGGTTACTGGGAGAGAGGATCTCTTGTGGTGTTCGTTGTTTTCATTTATGACAGCAGAATGTTAGTAGTTGCTCCTGTGCTCATTTAGAAATGTGTTGAGTGGGTATGAGGCAGTGATCTCCCCAGTGGACTGTCTGGTACTTGTAGTCCTCAGCTACCACTGCTAAATCCATCCCTTTGATGAGGGCAAGTGACAGCAGGATTCTTTTCTCTCTTGAATTCTCCCCTGCCAGCCTCTTCTTTTCTTTGTGACATTGAGCTGCAGGTTGTTCAGCCCTCACTGTGCAACAGACCCACATCCCTGCCGGTGCATCCTACAGTACCAGTTATCTGAGAGTTTACAATAATGTCTGACATCTGAGGTTTTGGAGGAAAATCGTCAGGAAGGAAGGTCTGTCCACTGGGAAGTTGTATTGCTTCCCAGTAAATACCTAATATAAATGTGAAGCATTTCATGGCAGACCTGATGTAAAAACAGGTAGAGTTTTCCTACTCTTTGCTCTATTCAAAAAAGGTTGGGACCCAAGGTGGTGAGCTGCAGGATTAAATTGCATCTAATTAGGCATGCAGCAGCAAAACTGTCTATGCATGTTTGCTGCTATTTTGTTGTTGTCTTTAAATGTCCAGATTTTAAAATGATTTAAAAAACATATGAGATACAGCATCACTGACACAATTAACACACCTAAATCCCACCTGGGTCTTTCATGCATGTGTTTCTGTTACATTGCTCTTTGGAGCTTTTTAGCTTCTAAATCTGCACAATTTTCCATAAATCAGTGTAATACATTGTGGTCTCGTGTGTGAAATAAGGGGGAGCTTGAGAAAGCTGCCTGAGGGTCATGGTTACTGAGCAAATGAAAAATATGTTAATTGCTATACACACTGCAGAAACACAATTTAGTTTTGAATGAAGCCAAAATGTGCACACCCAGACACACATTATGGGAAGTCAAGAGTGTTGAAGATACGCTTGCACCTACACATACTGTAAAAAGTATACAAAAGAACTTTTCATTTTCCCTCGGGCCTTTCTAACCTTCAATGTTTGGCCCTATTGATCTGGTTGCAGTTGCAGTGCATTAAGCATCGCATTGTGGGATTCTATGCTCTTGGTGCTCTTTAGAGAGTTACTGCAAAGTTTTCCATATTCAATATGGATTCTTCCACTGCTTCCTGTAATGCAGTACCGAGGTATTTTGATTCACATTTAAACTTATTGGACAGAGAATCTTTATGGCATGGAGTCTCTTTTCTTAAAAGGCACATGCAGTTCTGGACAAAAGTGTATATATACTCCCGTTTGTACAAAGGACATAGTAATGTTTGGCATTTAATTATTTACAATGTGCTGAAAAAGCATTTTTCCCTTTACCGATTTCTTCCATCAGTTTGTAACCTTAAGCTCAAGCTCACTTGGTTTATGAACCATAGTGAGAGTCGTTATTCAAAGATCACTGCTGGTCATAAACAAAACAAAGACCCATTTCACTTCTACCAAAAAAGTCTAGAGAAAGACTTTTGAGATAATAGTCCTTTCAATCAATCAATCAATCAATCAATCAATCAAATTTTATTTGTATAGCACATTTCAGCAGCAAAGCATTTCAAAGTGCTTTACATCAAATCAAATACAGAAACACAATGCAACATAGAATCAATAATCAAAACACAACATTAAGTCAAGTTCCATCAATAAATTTGTAATTGATTACGTTTCAAATAGAATCCTAAACAGGTGGGTTTTTAGTCGAGATTTAAAGGAAGTAAGATAAAAGTTAAACTTTTTTTGATGGTGTGCATCACGTTACATTTATCACCTGCAATCTAAAACTGACACATCAATCCATTGTTACAGCTTCTTGTCCTTGCAGGATCAGGCAGGGCTGGTTCCTGTCTCTGGTGGTCAGTGTGCAATAGGTGGGCAACACAAACACAAAAAACACCTGATTAGACTAATTAACCTGAAAATCATGTTTTTGACATATGGGAGGAAGCTGAAGTACTCTGAGAGAAAACAGGCATGCAGCACGTTAACTCCACGAGAATCTATTTGTTGCCAGGCTGCTCCACTATGCAGATAAAATAAAACAAAGGATTGGGTGCAATTCTTTGAAACTTTGGATTCAGTGCTACAGATATCTGTGCGTACCAGCTCTGACAGATTTCTCTACTGTGATTAATACTCCAGCTGTATTGAACCTAGCATTCCCATCCCTATTTGAAGTTGTATTCATGTATTAACAGGGGTCTGCAACATGTCACTGTTGTATGACATGTATCGACATGAAATTGTCTGCTCCAAGCCATAAATCATGACATGGGTATTAATTTGATGTGTTCCAGTTTATTAGCATCTGATGCATCATTGATGTGACTTAAGGAGGGCAGACATTGTGTTAGTTCAACATATTTAACTTGCCAGTCTACATGGCAAAGGACAGTAACTAATGCTCACTTTCTACAGCTTGTCCCGTTATCCCCAGCTGGTTTTAGGCCTTGGCGTCTTCAAGTCTATTCAACCAATAAAACTGAAACAGTATGTTTCTGAAAAAGTTGGTTAATAAAGGAAGTTTCTAATTTTTAAAAATTAATGTTCACAGTGTGCAGTTATATAGGTAAACTGAGATGACTGACTCAAAATCTGGGTAAACTTGTTGGATGTCCAACATTTAGACGATAGACAACAATACAATATCTGTTCATGACACTGACCTGACATTTTATGTTTCGGATTGTTAACAAACATCACAATAACACATGGAAGGTTATCTGCAATAATGCAATAAAAGCTGTCTTCTTAATGAAAGCAGGGATTAATCCAGATTATTTGTTCATCAACACCTTAATCTGGATCTTAATGCTCATAATTCTATTGGAAATTGTACTGTTCTGTAATTTACATTGGCTCATGACATTGTGTAATATGATCTTATATTTTTCTCATATTAAGGCCTGGAAATTATTATGTTGTTTATTTCAAAGTTAAGTAGTTCAATTGTCCCACAAGTTTTAGAACTTTAAAACACACCTGAGTTTGTTTTTGGATTATGCCCAAAAGACATAATCTAAACTCTGCTGAGTGTACTGCTCTGTCCTGATATATTTTATGCTCAGAATCTAACCTCAGAATGTTGCACTTTATGAAAACTGTTCCTCTCAACCTGGAAGCAGCACAACATGCTGTATTGGATTGTATTCGGTCTATTAAAGAACATTGAGATAATGCTTCACAACTTAACTGTGCATGTGACCAAAACAATTTTAAGCAATAGCTTGAAGTCCATTTTAATATCATGACACCTTCTTTGTGTGCTCAAACTGTGTGAGATTTCTATAAAATCTAAAAGTTTCACTCTTTAGACAATTAAATAAAAGGTTTAATTCCCCAAGCCAATTTAACCAAATTAGAGGACAAATTACATGAGTAATGAAAAGTAATTGGGCATGCTGTAAATGAAAGAAAGACAAACGGGCCTGTCACCTCCACTTCAACCCAGCATTTTCCCTTATTCAGCTTTTAATTCCCCCATTTCTCAAACACTGACATCCAATCTACAGTTCCAAATATGTAAAAGCACTAAAGACCTCTGACAACAAAAGAGTTTACAAAGCAAGACAAACTCACTGCTTTGTGCCTACAATTACTTTTATTTTGCACTGTATTCATAAAAAGATAACTATCAAGTCCAGAAGATAGAAACAATTTGCTCCTATTTTGTGCTGAACTGCAGTTATTCTGTCACCAGACACAAATGTAAGGAGCTGTAGTGATCAAAGACAGTGAGGTGGAAAAAATTTATGTTTTTCTGTTTTGTATTATATATTTCAGAAAATTTCTGGTGTTGATCTGAAGAATCTTCTCTTAACATATGATTGGATGGATCACCTTTTGCTTGGCATATTTACATCAAAAAGTGATATGGATGCTTTTGATGACTTTCAACTGCTTCATCTGGAGATTAAAATCAGTAACAGAAACCTGATGTGTGACACCTAAACCCATCATTTATTTTAAAATGAAACTATCTTATTTCTAAAAAATAATAATAAAAAAAAAATATTTTAGTTCTAAAAAATTCAAAAAAACAAAACATCACAAACACCTTAGTGGGAAGAGAGGATAAATTATACATTCAGTAACATCGCTCACCCATTCAGTGTGACAAAGGTCCTATTTGGTTCTCCTGCTTCAAAATTGCCCAAAGTTTGTAATTCTAATTCTCTAACAGGTTAGATAGGATTTATTGCTCGGTGTTTGAGTGTAACACAGCTGTATTTTTACATGACTGTAGGATTTTAATGGTTTGAAAACAGAAAACTTGCTGTTGGTTCGCTGTCCCTGTTGAGCTGTTGTGTCTATACCTCCCTTCCTTTTATATTCCCTGTGCACCGATTAGGCTGTACTGAATTGACTGTCTGTTGCTCTTCAATGAAAATGACTCCTAATGGGCTTCACTAAATGGCCAGATCCTAGGCAGTGGAGGAGAAACAAGGGGTTTCTGCACAAAACAGTCGACACAGCATCAGTAAAAAGACAGAAAAGTCAGTGTGGATTGAGCGAGAGAGCTGCTTGCTGTACTAAGGGGCTCCAAATGTTGGTGAAATATAGTTAACGAGCCTGACCTGGCAGGGAACCAGAGGGTAGGTGGCTGTCAAGTAGAGCCTGGCATTTTGGGCTTGTTTGAGTGTGTTTGCTGGCCAGCGAGTGCCTTGTGTGTTTATTTGTTTGACTCAGGGACCCAGCAGGCGAAATAATTGAGTTCACGTGTCGATAAGGTCTTTAAACATTAGCTTTACCATGGCAGCCACAACTGGGCCATAATAACCTTAATAATTGGTTTTTAGATGTCACTTCTATTCTAAATTGGATATTAATTGTGATGTTGATTTAGCACGACAAGCATGCACGCCAACAAATATACACCAACTACCTAAAAAATATATTTTCTCTTTCAAAACCAGTTGTCTGCCGTGAATTGCAATTACCATTAATTTCCGCAAACCTGATGTAGAAGGAAACGGTGTTGCACCTGCAGAAATTAGAAGATTTTACCATCAAGTTGATGATTTTAAAAGTCAACTTAATTTGCACTTTCAACTATCACCTTAAAAAAGATTTTGACTAAAACAAAATATATTCAAATATTTGCGCACACATACTTTTGGTCTCTAACAATTTTGGCGCCTACTCAGTTCCTTTAACATAAAATAAACATATTGTACTTCAACATATGGTCTGTTAAAATACTGAATTACAAGTAAATGTCTGAGTGTGTAACTCAAAATGCTTCAAGAGAAGTTATTGATGGTAAATAATAACAGGATTAAATGACACTATCATCATCCATATTGAATCCAAATTAGTTGACTCTGCAGTCTAATGCTAACTGCTGGTCCAAACACTAGCAGTTAGCATTAGACTCTGTACACGTTTTACCCAGGAAGATTATCGGTGGCACACAACCTCAATCTGCACATCAAATTTAAAGGGTGGAATGTAAAGCAAAGACAGCAGTGATCTATACAAATACTGTATATTTATGCTTTTCTCTTTACACTAAAACTGTAAATGCATTTCCTGAGGGAATATTTTCTCCTATGTTTTCTTCCAGTTTGCTAGCAGATTTAAATGAAAGTTTTCCAATCATGACCGTGCACCTGTATACTCACAAAACTGCTGTGATAGTATCCAACACTGAACATAATTCAAAATGTTAATGAGACTGAAAACACATGCAGCCCCATTTTTACAGCATGACGATTATTTTTGATGTGCATTCATCTGCCATAAGTAAACATATATAATCACAGACATACTCAAAGATGTAACAAATGCTCCATAAACAGCCTACTCACAAGCTTGTTGTATTCGCCCAAGAAAACAATTAACCTTGAGCAGAGCCAATGGATTTTGGAGGCGAAGGACTGAAAGGTGAATGCTAAGTAGGCAGTTCCTGCTGCTCAGTGACAGGCACAGAATGTACAGATATGGAGCTATACCATAAAAAAACATTATTGTTTTCAATGTTAAAAAATGTTTGTGCTTATATGCTTGCATGTTTATGTATGAGTCATATGTTGATAGATTGGAATTTTGCATCTGCCTGCATGAGAGGACTTTATGTGTCTGCTAGGTTTTAAAAATCCTTAAACTTAACAAGGATGCAGAGATGAGAGCTGGACACAACTCTCAATCGTTTGAAAAAGAAGGATGAGTTTGCTGCTATTTTGTGTTGATAGATGAAACATTCATATATCAACTGATAAGTTTGTTTCAACAAATCACACATGAAAACTAACCTGAAGGTCAACTATCAAGCCAAACAACCAAAGAACAGACTAAAACTGCTGTTGACCCAGTCACCCAACTATAACACAAAACAATCATCCAACCACAACCAAAACAGCATATTGGTCAATCAGTTGAACAACCAACCAATCAGCAATACACCAAAGCACCTGAATTATAACTCTGGGTTTGAAAAGCATTTTGATTGCTTAGATATTAAAACTAGTCTCAAAAAAGCAATAGCCGTTTTTCTAGGAAAGTTAGGTGATCATTTTGCATCTACATTGCTTTAAAAATTCAGTTTATATCAAGATTTATAGTTATTTATAAGGTTTAAAGATTTGTTGCCAATAACTGTTAACAGAATTTATAGACATAGTATCTAAGATCAGTCAGAGTCCTGGCCTGAATTGTTTCATTGTGTTTACATTAAGGGAATTTCTAAAACGTTGCGGTAACATTTCATAACAAAACTTGCCAGTATTGCAATGGTAGTACCTAAAATGCATACAAATAATTTAGAAAAAAATATCACTATTGCGTTTGATTTTTACATCCTAAGCGGTGCACCAATTTGTGAATAATATAAAATCAAAGATGTTTCCTCCTTTAAAAATGAGGTGAGTCACATGCACCAACAATCGTCATCTCATGAGATAGAGAGACCTGAAAATGACAGCCGTCTGTTGGAAGGTCACAACCTGTGCACTACAAATCCATTTGAGCTTTTTGGCTTGGCGATCTGCTATTACAATGGCCACCCAGAGGGGAAGTGCCTGGATGGATGGAGTTTTTTTAATCTCAGAAAAGCAAACCTCTATGACCTTGTCAGGAGGTGTCCTAGGTCCAGGTGACTGACGAGACTCCCCACTGGGGTGGCACATAGCAGGAAGCCAAACCGCTGGGAAGAGAAAGATGAGACGGGGAGTTTGTGGAACTCTCATGACAGCCTTAGATAAAAGACAAGTATTTAGTGGCTGCAGAGAGATGAGAGATAGGGTTGGTATTTGTCAGAAAGTTGACAGTAATTATTGGAGCAACTCTTCCATGTGCAGTAGAATGTCAATCTTTAATTCTTTTTTTTTTTTACCAACTCTAATTCTTTTTTTGTTAGAGCTGCTTTACTTTGTTAAAATGATTTAACAGATAGGGACAGTGCAGCAGAAATATTCATCTTAAATCCTTTTGTTTAAGAAGCTAAAAGGCATGAGTTTCATGATTCCTTTGTCTGATCTATTGAAATCAGTTTGTTGGTGAATGACTCTTGACTAAATAACTGAAGATCTTTATTTATATCTGACAACACAAGGCAATAAATTATAATCCGTGTGAAGATATTTTAATGTCTGTATTTCTGTTGACTGTTTACAGGGATGGCTTTGTTTTCCTCAGGCTTTCAGAGAGGGCAAAAACTCATGTAGCACAGAATATGGGAAGAAATTAGCTACATAAACAAACTCATAATCCAAATGTATACTCATGAAGAAGTAAATACATCTACTAATCTATTTTAAACCTACCTGGCCTCTGAATGTCCCAGAAAGACTTGTCAAGTCCTCTACGGGGACCAAATTACAGCCATGCAGATGCCATTTGCCTTATTTGGCTGCAGGCTATTTCATTAAAAAATGAGGAAGTGGAGTACAGAATGGATAAAAGGGTACTTTTTTAATCAAAAGTCCGACTGACTCTGAAAAAAGTGACTGATAACTGGGATGAGCAAAAAGACAAACAGTTTAACTGGGTAGCAGCCTGTCACATGCCAGGACCTACGAGAAATTCATTTTACACAAGTCAGGGATTATGAGCAGCGTCTGTGAAAGTGTTTAGACTTTTAATGTCAGTGTTTCTGTTGACTGTTTACAGGGATGACTTTGTTTTCCTCAGGGAAAATCATGGGTGGGTTGAAGGTGCTGCTTCTGTGTGTTTTGTCAGTTTGGCTCAATCCAGTATTTACTCATACAGGTGCATCTGGATGAATTAGAATATTATTGAAAAGTTAATTTCATTTCGAGAACTTCATTAAAACCTACCAAGGCTGATGACCTCTACATCAAGTCAAATTGAAGCAGTTATGTGTGCAAAGCAAATCTCAACAGAATACTGAGGTTTTCATTATATTTCTGTTATAAAATATTTCTCCATTGGATTTTTAATGCAATTGACATATTTTGCTGTTTGTGTGATATGATTTGATGAGCTTCATTTTACTTAACTGAACCTCTGAAATGAATTAACTTTTCAATAATATTTGAGCTCAATATGATGCAGCTAATAACTGCTGCTTGAAAAACACTGGATTACAGGTTGACCTTTGCCCCTGTGTACCTTACTCCTGAGTAAACAGAAAAGAGGTTGTCAGTCATCAGCTCATTCAAATCTTCAGGCTTATAAAAACACGAGGGAAACGCTATAAAAACTAATTTACACCCACGGATGAAATCCAGAGTACTGGGGAATAATCTTGCAGGCTAGTGTTAGTTTATTTATTTAAAAACATGTAAACCTTTTTCTCATGTGGTTACCAGCCTAATCACTTCTCAGTCTTGAGTTTGAACATATTTTTGCATAAACTAAGTGAAAATCAGGGTTTTATCAAGGCCAGGTCGTGGAGGTCAACACATTCACACCTATGAGTGATTATGTGTGTTTAATGAACATGACGGTGAAAATACCACAGGGACAAGATTAAGAGACAAAAATGCAAGTGAACTTGTCTCCTTATGTGAAGTCCCATGCTAAATAACAATGTATGAAAATTAGTTTTATCTTTGAAATCCAATTTAATTTTGTGTTGTTTATCATCAGCAGCTAAGTATTTAACAATTTATAAATAAAACTTAATAAACTTAACTTAATAAGAGGAATAAACAAATAAATGCACAGGGCTGTTTTCATAGAAGGTTCTTTGAGAGTTAAAGCAAAAGAAATATGTGATAATAAAAGTGGTTTATTTTGAAATGTAGAATGTAATAGGTCATAGTTTAAAAAAGCAGATAGAAAAAATTTAAATACAAAACTTTGTTGAATGATGAATTCGGTTATTTCACATTTGACATACCAGTATTTAAGGATGTTTTGCATCTTTTCATAACCCTGTTCACCTTTAGCTGGTGTACTTTAGCCAGGCCAGCTGCAAAGATTGGGTTGGAGTCTAGTTAAGGTATTGACAGCCAAACATTTAGTACAAACACTGTTGCCAAAAATGGAATTCAACTCTTATTATATTGTTTGTTGGTGTGTTAGTGAGTTTTGTTCAGCACTTGAGTCGCTGTGGGATTAAGAGGGCAACCTAACTAAAGTACCGTGGAGTGCTCCAGCTTTTCTCCAGACATCAATTATTTTGTTCTTCGGTTTAAAACTAATGTTTGCTCTTTTTTTGTTCAAAACTGACAAAATAACAATAACAAGGACTCCACAATTTCCTATGCTGTTTCACTTCATGGCTTCTCCATAAAAATCCTATTTTTCATCAGCCATAAACAATTCAAAGGACAGGGTTAAGCAAACCTATGCTACAATTTCTAATGAATTTATCAGACTATCTGAAAGTCGTTACATTATGATAACATGAATTATTTAAAAATAAAGGTAGTTTTTGTTGTCTGTAGAACTCTCCTAAACCATTTGCATCAGTGTTACAAAATATAAAGTTCTCCATACATTTTGACTTCAAATGCAAACAATTTTTAGAACACTGTGAAAAAAATCTTCCATCCTGAATCAAGATATTTATAAACTCTGGTTGCCATGCTGACATGCAGAGAGGGGAAAATCTGTCTTTTTTCAGAAACAGTTATGCAGACACCCACATGGTGCCTTGTTGGGTCTATCAGTCACTGAATGTGTCAAATCATTGTGAGCTGTGCTTGGATGGAAAGAAATTCTCTCTCTACGTGAGACAAAAACATTTATCACAAAAGAATTGGTCAGTCTTAGCTACTTAATAGATAATCCTAAAGTTATGATTCAGTTAGACACACAGATACAGGTTAAAAACCTGTTCACTAATCAATTATTTTACAATCTGAACAATTTTCCATTGCAGTTTTCTCTATGTCGTATTTCTCTCCTATTTTATGTTATCTGTAGCAAATATACTTTTCATGCATTTACTATGGAGGATTAACCATTGCTACCTTTGACCTTTCACTATATCTACCTGCATAAACGTTTGATGTAGGATTATATTTAAATCCTTCTTTTAATGCGAGTTTCTTTATATTTTTCAAACCATAAGCAGCACATTGAACTTTTCTCTCCTGCTACAAAAAATTAAACCTTAAGTAATCACAAAGCTGAAGCAATTTTCACAATGCACTGTCAGAAATACTTTTTATTTGATTTGTATGCAATACAACAGAAAAAGGGCATCAGTGCAACATGAAAGAAAAATAAACATACTTCCACAGCAAAACGGAAATGGCTCAGATCATATCATGTTAAAATGTTCTAAAGTTCCTGTCAAACCCTAAATCCAACCAGACATCTATGACAAGATAAGGAAACTGATGTTTAGATAATGTGCATGACTAATCCTGAGCTATTTTACAAAGAATGGGTAAAAAAATCTATGATATAAAAAAACTGGTTGAAATACCACAAAAGTACAAATATATTTTGTTAAATATTGTACTATTTCACTATCTAACAATTATTTGTTTGTTTTCTTCAGTTTTTTCTCAAATATATCTTATAACTCCTGTGCACAATTTTCTCCGCCTCTGTTTTTGTCTCCAGAGTTTATACTTAACTTACATCATATGTTATCTAAACTGATGAGGAAATAAGTTTGTGTCTGTTTCCCTAGCTGAAAGGAACTCAGGATTTAATGTGGATTGGACACGAGGAAATCTGACGATCTAATATGCGTGCAATGACAGTGTCATACCCGTGAGGATATAAACACTGTCAGAAGGATTGCCAAAGCCCAGACAGCATGTTCCCGCAGGGTTGGTGGACCAAGGCTGGATTTGTTAGGGGAGGAATTGGAGTATGCACACATACACATATTTAAATACAGGCAGATGCACACAATGCATCTAATTGGCAGAAGACAGCTGCTGCCGACCAGAAAACGCATGTGAAAGTGTACTCATCACTCTCTGGCCCGTGGGCAGCCACGCCACGCTTAACAATTTGCCCCCTCTTGTAATGAGCACAAATGTGCAGCGAATTAATTTCCTGTCCAAAGTGTTTTATTTACACATCATGTGGCAGCACAAAGGCTAACAACCTTTGATTGTCATAATCTTCTCATCACAGATGCACGATAACGTCTGGACTATAACTCAGCAATTCATGAGAGCAGCATTAATTTGATGCGTCTCGTTTTTGACAGTTTATAGTTTTATTGTGTTTCATTGAAGTTTATAGCATAGTTGTATGCATATGTACGCTCTCCTCTCAAAATATCTCACACTAAAAGAAACTGAGATTTTTACTTTGCCATACTGAAAATGTAGGATCTTCATAATTAGATAAAATAAAGTATAGAAAAGGAAAACAACCACACAACCAGTTGAAGTTGCTCATATAAGTATATTTATTATAAAAATTCACTACCTAAGTCCTTCATTTGGGTTTTTGTTTGCTGTTTTCTTTGATATAGATGTCTACTTTTACTTAAAGGGATCTTTTTAAAGGAAGATTTCACCATGACTGCTAATGTTTTGCAGAATGACACTAAAAACCCAACAGTTTAGAGTTACTTTTGAACCATAATAAATGGAACTTTAATCAATATATTTGACATGTATTGATTTTTTTATGCAACTTGACAAAATGTGATGTCTGTTACTGGTTACACAATTGTTGACTGTGTTTTTGTATGTTTTTATGATGTAAAGCAGTTTAAACTGCCTTGTTGCTGAAATGTGCCATACAAATAGACTTGATGGATTGAGCGTGATTGATGATGCATGTAATGTGTTGCAAATTTGACTTGGATTGAAAACTTGAGATATGTTTTCTTCCTCTTATTCAAGGTCGGGTTGAATAAATGGATAGAAGCCCCAGGAAAGAAATGCAAATATCTTTCTCTCTAGCAGCACTCATCAGCTGTTTCTGGGAGGATTCAGCGACATTCCAAGGGCCATTGAGTTTTTTAAGCATCCAGTACAACTCCAGTATGCCAGAGTATCAGATATGTCCCAGTGTGACATGTCTGGATGATCTTTAAATACAGATGTCCGTACATATGCTGAGATTCCCAGGGTATCAGCAGAATCTCTTTGAGTCGATGGAGGGTGATAAAGTGTGATGGAGTTCCTCACTATCTGAAATCTAAACTTCTTCATTTGAAGTAGAATAAATTTAGCATAAAGCATACCAAACTCATACTCATGAAATTAGAATATGCATTCCAGTGAGGCTCATTCATCAGATTAAAAATGTTGTTGGAAAATGGATAACCTTAAAGCAGGTATTAAACATAGTTTTCATCATTTGTGTAAAAACTTATTTTTATTGGTCTGATGTAGTATTATAATTCTAAATGTGATGTTTTTACTAACCATATGCAGAAAATAACACAAATAAAGGCCTTCACATATCCTGTGTAAATAACCTATATGTGTTTCAATGGCTGTAAAGTTCCCAAAATAAATATGATTGACTGAAGGAGTCTGTATGTATAATACTCTCTTCTGTTAGCTGTAGTTGCTATGCTGACTCTGTTATGCACTTCAGCAAGAAGAACTATTCAGCTGAATGTGTAAAAATAATAGATAACACAAGGGATTCTATAATGCATCAAACATTTGGCAATCTACCAGCATATCATTATCTGACTAACTGAAATGTCTACTTTGTCTATTTAGTAGGTTACGAACTGGATAAAAAATCCAGCAATATATAAATACAGCAGGTCAATAAATCTATAATTTCCATGCCTTTTCCTCCTGTATTTCAGACTGCTGCTTCTCTTCTTGCTGTTGAAGTAAAGCAGAAGAGCGAAGCAGACCTGTAAGATTAAGAGCTCTCGTTTCCTCTCACAGAGCAGTCTGACTGCCTAGTAGGTCTCAGGGTCTCTTTCTGTTGACTGACCAGCAGGGAATGAATGTGAGCTCAAGAAGTCGGTTATATTTAAATATATGGCATGTAGTAGAGAAGCAGATAGTTGTGGCAGTATGGGATTGGCTGAATGTAAAATAGAAATGCATATATAAATTCTCTAAAGGTGCATAAATAATGGTGGCATTTTTCATTACTATTTTAAAATATGAAGATAAAAATTTTCTTGGTCATTACTCATGCCAACACAGCTGTTTACTTCCTTCCTGTCTTTAAGCTGTGTGGCAAGTTTCTTGTCTGTGCATATTCATGTAATATTTATCACCCAGCTGATATTATAGCTATTGACTCAGCTGTGGAACCAGTGACTAACGTATTGTGATGAAAACTTGTTTTTGGAAGGAAGATGGTTTCTACTCAGAAGGAAAACACATATGCAAACTCAAAACAGGCAGAAACTAAAGAGTTTTATCTCTTATCAGTGAGTGGGCCATATGCACTACCAGATCATCCTAACCTCAAGCACTCCTTTGTGAGAAAGTGAGTGGTGCAAAAAAAAAAAAAAAAGAGACTGTGCACAGTATTTATTTTATAAATAAATTTAGAACAACTTGAAACGGTTTTGAATTAATTTGAAAAAAAAAATTATCTTGTGATACCTTCAGATTTTAATGTTCAAAAAAAGGAAAGAAATGTTACTCAGCTACAGTCCTATTTGTGAAACAATGATTATGCTGTAATTAGTTTTTTTTTTTTTTACTGGGTTTTATTTGTACTGTCATATAACAGGATTTTCATGTATTGGAAGATTTTCTGTGATGCAGAGAGAGAAATGCAGGTTTTGAACTTTGGGTTGCTTGAGAAATTTCATTTTATTTTACTGATCATTTTTCCATTACTCTGCAGTCACACTGTTTCCCATCATGCTTATTTAACCAGTGTTAGATGAGGGGAAGGTTGACTATGTTTGAAGTACAGTACGTGTGTTGCCTTTGGTGCCCTCTCTTCTAGAATAGTGCATGTACATGTATATTTGGATCAAGGCTGTGCTCTTCTGCATTCTTACAAATATGCAACTATATGAATAAGAAATAAATAAGACAATTAATACTGAATCAAGCAGAAAGTAGAGCCAGACATTCGTATGGACTTCATACATCCTGAATCCCAAGGCAAGTAAAGCACAGAATGACATTGTGTCATTTTCTCATTGCTGTGATCATAATAAAAAAGAAGATACAATATAATTTGACAGAAGATGGTAAAATTTTCAATTCATTGGGAAAGTAGAAGAGAGTATTTTGTTGTCATTTAAAGCTTAAACATAAAATTGAAAAAATTTGTGAGTGTTAGGTCAGAGCTTTATGCAATCTTTATTAGGAAAGCTGACACATCATCGACTGTTGCATCTGTAGTTAGAATTAACATAATAATCTGGATCTTTGTGCCCTTGCTGGCCTTTGTTGTGAGATGATAGAGGGCATCTATCTGAATGGATGAGGAGTGGCTGAGCAGCTCACATCCCACAATGGGCCTAAGATTCACATTTACTATTGTCATATATTGATCTGGTTGGCCAGAATTGTCACAGTGAATGAATTGTGGGAGTATTGATGGCCAGCTATTGAAGAGAGAAGGCATCAGTTATAGCTGAAGCAATATTTATGCATTAGGGGAGCCACTTAGGGTGTGTATGAAAGGGTACATTTGAGTAGAGGAAACTAATGGTTTGATTGTTAACAAAGATGAACAATAGTTGTCACAGGTCATATGACCTGTGACCATATGACTGCTTTTTTCCTTTTGCTGTTATTTAAATAAATTAACAGATGCCCCTCCCTATTCCTCTTCTTATTTCTCTCACTTACATTTCATCTATGCCCTGTAGATGGAAGCAAAGTCCCATGGACAGAGAGAGAAATTTGGGTTGATGTAAGTTTTTCCACACGATGAGTGGCACACTCGAAGCTTCTCTGCTGGCAGACAGGTCCTTTAAACTCTCTTCAATCAAGTTTCCATAAAGGCAGAAAGTGACCCAGTTCTCCTTACGATGGGGGGGAGGGGGTGTCGCATGAGCATCATTCTGAAGTGACAGATATCGCAGTTTCAGATCCAATCGACCACAAGCCTGACAGGGAGAGCAGGAGTAGAGGAGAAAATAGCCTTGGAGAGAAGGAAAATGAGAAGGAGGGCACTGGTACTGAGAGGCTACAGATTTGATTAGCAAATGCAGTTTACCAGAAACCCTGAGGTCTTGAAAACACAAATGAAATAAAAGCAGATGGTTGACTCAGGCTTTCTGTGCAACTTTCCCCCTCCTGGACTCCTTGATCAAACTGTGAACTTGGAGTTTAATGCCTTAGGTGCATGCGATTCCAGCTCTTTCTTGTTCTCTCCGTTGCTCCATCTCCCTCTCTAATTAATGCTTAGCTATGTGAACCCAGGATTAGATCAGGCCAGGGAAATCAATGCCTGACAGCACACAAAAGAAGATGAGGGGAGCCATAGGCATGCTGTCACGTTTTAATCAGGGTGGGTATGGACAGGAGAGGGGTGATAGTTACTCTAAGTGTGTCACGTCAATGCTTATTTGTGTCCACACATGTAAGCGGGCTTTTAGGGACGTTGTCTGTGGGAGAGTTTGGACCCTGAAGTTCCCACTAATCCAGCTGATCCCTGAAAGTCTTGGAGACGCTCATGGCTGTGGTGGCTAAGCAGGAGTGTGACCTCAGCAGCAGCAGTCGTGGGAATGGAAGGTACAAGAATATATGAATCTAGGACAGCAGCTTCCTTTTTTGATTTATTAACTGTTGTTGCAAAACTGTATGAAGAAAAACATTGAATATGTTTGAGAGACCCCTCATTTTTCATCATAAGGTCGTTTTCCAGTGTTGCAGTGTTTTACCCTAACTCAGAATGTTGTAAAGCTAAATGATATCAAAGTTTAATGCTATGAACTATAAGTTCTTATGAAAGTTCTTGAGAGTGACTATGCTTTGCAAAAGTATGTATACCCCTTAAACTTTTTCATATTTTCATACTCAGACTTGAATGTCTGATCTTATGCGCTGCAATTTTGTGTCATAAAGCAATACAAAATAATTCATAAACGTGAAGAGGAAAGACAATGGTACACTATTTTCAAAATATTTTACTAATAAAATTCTGATAATTGTGGCATCCATTTGTATGCTGCCTCTGTTACTCTGATTCCCCTAAATAAAAGTCTAACACAACCAACTGCTTAAAAAAGCCAGGGTTCAACATTGTGTAATTTATTCTCAGTTTAAATACTTCCCTACAGAAGCAGTGAGATATTTTTAACAGAACATTAGTGGATTAGTGAACAAACAAGGTCATAGTTTGGAAACGATGCATCATTTTCGTTCCACTTAACAGCTTTGCACTAGTATTGGTAACTTAGTATTAACACTAACTTAGTATTGGTTTATCAAATAAAATCACAACAAAAGACAATTAAGTTTGTGGTTGCTATGTGTCAAAATTTTGATGGTAAACCAAAACAAACGGTAAAAAAAGCAAACATTCAAACTCCTACATTTGAGACTGAAAAGAGAAAAATACTGTGGCTTACAATCTGAGTAGTGAGTGAGACTCAGACTATGAGACTAAGTTGAATCTTGAATTAGATGAGATATTATTATGATAAAATAAGGCAATGGGTCACGAAAAGGAAACTAGGAAATTCAAACAGGTAGCAAGATGAAACCTAAATCCAAACTACAAAGAGGAGGTGAGTTAAAACAAGAAGGGAGGCTGATTGATATTCTGGGAGGAGAGAAACTGAGGGAAGCTAATGAAAGAAAATGGCAGGACTAAAAATAAGGAAAAATAACACTATTAAAACAAAATGGAACATAAACCAACATAAATATTCACCTAAAAATTATTTAAAGTGGAACACAAAAACTAAAAATCAAACCTTTGCAGTCAACACAAAAACCAGGGATTTTATACTATTCACCTTCAATGAAGATGGTTGTAAATAATACGTTTAGCGTTACTTTGCTTTCAAGAAAAAATATTTTACAAGTTGTGTTTGTTTGTTGCGTGTGTTTTAATGTCCTCGGCCTCATACTGCCAGCACCAACTTTTCCAGAGAATTCCTCTGAGAGAAGCGACTGCCTTTACAATCAGCAGTAATGTCCAATCATTTATTGTGTGATTTAATGCCAGCCAATAAATGTAGAAAGGCCCTTGAGGACAACCTTAAAGCAGAGCACTATGCTGAAATGGTGGTGCACTTTTACATGAAAGATTTACATTGATTTTGGAAGGAGTTTGCAAAGTGTGTGTGGGTGTGCGTGTGTGTGTGTGTGTGTGTGTGTGGGGGTGTCATGTGGGGGTGTGCGTCTGCATGTGTGTGGACCATCACAGAGAGATGGAAATTCAGAAACTTTTGGCAAAATTTGAAATAAATATCCCTTTTCACAGAGTCCTAGAATTGTTCAAGCTTAATGTGGGTTTATGTTTTAAAAACATTTGCACACTATGTGTACATCATCCCAGATGATGCAAATCTGAGCTGGGAATGGATTACTGTCTTTAAACTGAACATAGAAATGCTGTTCACAAAACACACACACAGCCCTCACTCCATCTCATCAGTCCAAGGGACAAAAAACAGACAGAGGCAGGACGGAACGGGTTTTTCTCAGTACTTTGGAGTGTTTTGTTTTTCCAGAACAATTCAGAACAAGAGAGCTCAGATTCCCTTCATTGGTTTCCACTTCACTGAGACTGAATGTGACTATTAGGGCCATGATTTTGCTGTATTTTATTGAAATAAACAGCCCAGCAGGCCTTTATCCAACGATTTGAGACTAATCAGAACTTGCTATCAGTGGACCTGAAGGTACCATTTGCCTCAAATACAACAAGCTTTGACTGGACAAATGTTGGAGGATGTGCATAGCTAATGGATCAGAGAGGAAGACGGGAAGGGGAAATGGGAAAAGATCAGGTGTGATAATAAATGAAGAGGGAATATAAATTGGAATTTGCATATAGAATTGAGACTAAAATTAAACAATAAGACTGAATGGAGAGTAGTACTCACCTGAAAATGAATTTTCACATATTTTTTAAATATTAAAATATATTACATGTCTACTGGGAAAAGATACTGCTTTGAGCTCATAGTTCTATGAAGTGAATATATACAAGTCCCTGGCAGTCTTACCACTAAAGTTCACTAGCATGTTTAAGATGGTCAGTCTCAGATCATGTGTGTGTCTGAGTTAAATGATAATTCACAGAAATGAGACTACTCAAGATTCATACATTCTCATGAATAAAAAAATCCTTCTTTGCCCTGTTCAGATTTGATCACATAGATAACTTGACGTGTAAAGATTTAAAACTGTGTTTGAGGCATGTAATGTAAAATCTTATGCAACAAAAAACTTATTCAATGGAGGGAAAAATATGAAAAAGCAAAAAGTTGCATTTACCTGTTGGTTAAGTCTTATTAAGGTAACGGTTGCTACTATAAAAACTTCCTCTGAAATAGAGTCACAAATGTGAAATACAATTTAGCTATCATCCGAGCCAGGAAAAGATATTTCTTCTACTAGATATGATCTAGTACACAGGCGTCAAAGTCCAGTCCCTGAGGGCGGCTGTCCTGCAGTTTTTAGATGTACCACGGGTACAAAACACTGGAATGAAACGGCTTAATTACCTGTGCAGATCAGTTCTCCAGAGCCTTGCTAATGACCTAATTATTCTATTGAGGTGCAGCAGAGGCACATCTAAAAGTTGCAGGACTGCGGCCCTTGAGGACTGGAGTTTGACACCACTGACCTAGTAGAAGAAAATGTTAAATTGTGGTGAGGCCAAATGTAAAGTTGCCATTTTGGTCATATCCTGGCACCAGTGTAACTTTGTGCATCACTAAAAGAACACCATCCATATGGTGGATGATTCAGTTTTGGCAGAAGAAAATTTGGGGTCAAAAATATATGCAGATCAAAGAATAATCTCAAACACAGGGAAAATTAAAGAATCAGTAACTGACTAATTGGACTATATTTTTTCAACTGAAATAATTGTTTAGATTTTATTTGTATTGTACAGGATACTTATTATTTGGAAGAAATATTTTGAAACTATTCAGCACAGAATCTTTTTCTACATAACAAAGAATAGCCCTTTTACCTGGGGTCAGACCACTTTTGAGAGTTTCTGTAGAAGCATACTCTGATGATTATTAATCTGGGAAAAATCAAGCCTATAACAACTACTGAAAGAAAACTTGCTGCAACATACTTCCTTCTGCTAAGAAGAAAAAACAAAATCAAAAGGTCAAATGAGATGAAAAAGTTATTAGAGGACATATGCTGCACAACTGTTTCTCTCTCTCTTTTTCCCAGTGAGATCAGATAATCTTGGCCGAGCATCAGTAGCAGAGAACTCAGATTTAAAAATAGGTTTCCCCTCAAAGTATCAGTGGGGGTAAATTGGTCCTACATATTCTTCTGACATGCTTTATTCTAATTATGGCCTAATTGGAGTATTGAACAATAAAATTAAACAATGATGAAAAGCAAATGGGACAGTAATACACTGACGTTTAGATGTAGTCCTTTTTTCTGAGTTGGTTTAATTATTTGGAGTGCTACAGTTAGTACATAAAGGATTAGGAGGGTCTGTCAAATGTGCAGAAAGGCTATTTTGGTATTTGACTGAATTTGAGTCATTTTCTTTGCCTGCTGAACAAAACCATCTTTTGGTCTGGGACTTCTGTTTAATGCATTAGAAAGTGGAGTAAAAATATGTGTACAGACACAAACTGTAACATGAGTGGCATTAGAGTATTCAACAAATGTGGTAAACACAAAAAATGGAGTTCATGTTCTATCTCTAAGCTGTCTATGTCATCGTGTCCATCTCAATATTCAAAATTCACACTAAACTGTGACATTCTTACATCATTTTATTGGTCCATTTTAATATTTTTAAGATTATTTTTTAATTTTTCAGTCATTTATTAGTTTTATCATTTTATTTTTTTAATCAGTAGTTGAGTGCTACTAGATTAGTGAGTTTGTTGGATAAACTATTTAAATGTACAGTTGAATTCTTATTAAACTCTTATACATTATAGAGAAGTTGTCTGTATTTATTCCATACTCATCTGTATTGTCTTGTTTATCAAAAAATGCCAGTGATGCTCTTATAACGTCATCTATTATTTTTAAACCTAAGACTTATCAGGTAGGTTTTATAGACAGACTGAATTATTTGACCATTATTTTCCTGAACATCAGGTGGAGCCTCAACTTTATAATTTTAATCTACATTACTAATTTACATCACAGGAAATATTTTGTCATTCATAGTCAAGACTAGATTCCTACTGTCACAACAATGTGCATTACTATACATCTCATAGAAAAGAATTGTCTGGTTCTGCTGTGTAAGTGTGTGTATGTTGTGTGTGTATGTTGTGTGAGTGCAAGCCTCTGACTGTGGTCCTGTTTGACAGCTGGGTGTGTCTGGGCTGCTGCCTCCTGCACACCTGCAGGAAACTCCTTCATTTGGCAGAGACACTAAAAGCTACAGAATGTCTTCTCTTCGCCTGATGATACCTGGTAAAGTTTTGCCAGCATTTCTCTTAGATTCTTCCAGAGTTACACCTCTGGTGCTTTTTCTGAAAATGCTTTTGCCATTTTTGCAAAAACCCCTTTTGCTCTGCTGACTTTGTTCCTTCTAATTGGATTATTCAGGTGACTGATCACTTAGAGGTTCCACCTCCATCTGCCCTCAGAGAAACTCCTTGCACTATCTGTCACGAACGCTGACTGCAGTTTCTCGCTCTCTGTCACGCCTTGCCTGCCCACTCTCCAACGCTCCACCCCCACCTGCTAAATATTTCCAGCTTCTGGTTCATATAACCTGGATCCCTTCAGCACACTCACTTTCAGGATCTACAGACAAAGTAGATCCCCCTGCCATTTATTATCATCCGCCTGTGTGACTGGATCTAACTTCATCTCACTCTTAAAGTTGCCATAGCTTCAATTCTTTACCCAACCAAGTTAGGGCAAAACCAGGCTAGACATACCAGTAGCTACCTCCATAAAGTGACTTCTACAACCTTAGCATTAACTAAGAAAAAGCATGATGAGAACCACAGGTCTGGAAACCCAGACAGGTTTACTGAGAGTGGACAACCAGATGTGGACCACTCTGAAGAGTTTTGCTTCTGATCGGGCAGTTTCCTGGTTATTGTTGGTAAAACTGACAGACCTAAAACCCCAAATTACAAAAGTTATGAACCTATTAAAATCAATAAGAGCATCGACACTGCCTCCACAGTGCTGTGCTGCACTTTCACACCACCATCTGGCAAAATTAGCACAGAGTCTATTTTTGCTGGATGCCAAAATAAAACAATCACACTACACTAATAGGAAAATGAATGAGCATTTTTAAATGATTCCCAAAAGACAGACAAATGATGTGCTATACAAATAAAATTTGATTGATTGATTGTAACAAAGTGAAGGATGACACTTTTCAAATAAAATGAATGTTCGTAAAGCATCATTTATGTTGATTTGCATGTCACATGCAGAGTTTGCAACCTTTAAGTTCTCTCGTTTTTCACACATATAATTTTGCTTGAAGTTACTGTCAGGTATTCTAATTCATAATTGGACAATAAAAAATAAATTGATGTGCTTAGATTCTAAAATCAAAGTGCAACATTTGTTTTTGTTTCTTTTTTTAGGTTTTGCAATAATGTCACAGTAATTAGTCAAACCAATACAAATAATTACATAGCTTTGCTAATAAATATTCACATTTGTTAGCAAGGCTGAAAACCTTGGTCACATAATGGATAGGCTATTTTAAATGTAATGGAAAAATCAATTTAAAAGACATTAGATGTCTTTTAAATGCCATTTGGAGACAAATGAAAGAGGAATTTAAGGCATAAAGGTAAGTATTGAACAGAGGGAGTAAGACAGGAAGAGTGGGTGTTAGAGGGGAGTAAAGATGACAACAACAAAAAAAATATTGGAGAGAAGCACCAGCGGAGCACGAGATGAGATGAAGAGTGTGAAAACGTGAGATAGAGTGTTTAGAGAACTAAAGAAATAACTGAACATGAAGTAAAACTGTGTGATGCGGTCAACAAATTTACAGATCAAAACAAACATGATGACTGACTCGCAAAACACATCTTAAAGTGACCGACATGTTTTCTGGGAATAAATCTGTCCTCATATTTCTTTGAGCTATTTAAAAAAGACGTGTTGCTATGAGAGGAGCCTCTTTAGAGTTAAATTACAAACGTAATCAATTGCAAGTTTATTGACAGAATCTGACTTGATGTGTTTTTATTGTTGATTCCATGTTGCATTGTGTTTTTGTGTTTGATTTTGTGTAAAGCACTTTAAAATGCCTTGTTGCTGAAATGTGCTATACAAATAAAATTTGATTGATTGATTGTAACAAAGTGAAGGATGACACTTTTCAAATAAAATGAATGTTCGTAAAGCATCATTTATGTTGATTTGCATATCTCTTAGTGCTTCTTAAATCTGTTCATATGTTCATTTGCACACACCCAAGCTCTTCATCGACTCGTCATTATTTGTCAAAGTCTTAAAAAGCGTTAGACATGTGTGTCAGGTTCTCATTGCCAAACACAGATGAATATTATGATACAATGGCAAGATGTTTTCAAAATAATTTTTTGAACATAATACTTCAGAGCACTAGCATCTTCAATGAAACGAGCTAACATGTGAACTTTATTGCAGCCCCTTATCACTTGAGGGTGGATTCCTTGATAATTCATTTCTTTATCCTGAAAAATAGATAGGCTTTACAAGCTTATGGCTGCTTGACCAGAGTTGTTTTGTTTCCAATTAGTCTGACCTTATATATGTTTTTGCTGACATGAAGCTTTGTATTTTACACAGACACCTCATGAGAAAGGCTGCTTTAAATTGGTAAGGCAAACACAAGTTTAAAGTTCAGTTGTGTGGATAAAACTATTGTTAATGTTTTCTTTGAAGAACTTTTTAATAGTCGTCTTACCAACACGTACATAAAGTCTCCAATTATTTTGGAGATCTATTATGCCTGTACAAAACAAAAAAGATATAGTCCTTGGAGCAGATGTCTCACAATGACTGCAGGTTTAATTTAAGCTTTGTGTGTGATTAGAAAGTGTAAAATTGTTGGAGCGTGTTAAATACAACCATTTTTTGCATATATCAAGTAAGTCTCAAAGGTTAAAGCTATAAAAAGGATCACATATTAACCTCCAAAAAACTGCTCCCCTATGTAGTGTAAATGTGATGCAATGATTAGAAAACGAGGCTGCCATTTTCTTTTCTTTCTTACCTGCTCAGTCGAGGTTGTCTGATTTCAGCCAGCCGTGCTATTAAGTAAGATTCTCCAACATTCATATACTGAAGTGCATCTCAATGCATCCATTATTTTTATGGTCTGTGAAACTAAACTAATAAAACCCTCATTTGGAGTATTAAAAATGAGTCACCTTATCCTTCTGAGTCTCTGCTGAATCAGCACCGTCGTAATCAGCCGGAGACTCACCTCCTTCTGCATCTCATGCCAAGCTGCAATGAATTCTCTCTTCGTCAGAAATACACAACGAAGAAATCTGACACTCATGGTGAGCCTGAAGTATGTTTTATTCTTACTATTTATAGAAGGAGGGATTGCACATTGTTTAGCTCCCATACATGTTCTCCAGTTATTTATAGTTATTATATGCATCAGGCATAAGAAGCGCTTTGATGTTAATGACAATATCCATATCATTTAATGAACATAAATCTGTTTTTTGTTTGGTGCATCTATCTTATAGCTGACTTTGAAGAAGTAGCAGAATTGTTCTTTATTTTCTGACATTTTAAAATGTGATCAATGAATGCATTGCTGTTTTTACCGCTATACATAACATATCTTAAGACATAGTGAAAGGTGAAAATAGAGGGTTGACGCTTGACATAAATAAAAACACGTACATGTAATTGCTGACAAACATGCTCTCTTGAGAAATAAAAGTAAATATAAAATATGAGCTCATCTTCCCATAGTCTCACAAAACAGGATTTCCTTATGTAAACAAATAATAGTAAAGACAAAATTAAAATAAAAGAAAACTAGAGAATTATGAGTAATGATGTATGAATAATTAAAACGATTTAACTCGCCGTTCTAATTGAATGGTCTTTTAATTATTAATCTTAAAAGGAATTAATCAATGCAAGATGTTTAGAAAGTCTAATAACTAAAAAGGAGGAATACAGTCCAAACTCTGCCTGCAATTTAATAAGGAGCAAATAATTCATCACACAGAGAGAGAACTGAGGCAGGAATGACCTTCAACAGAAACTAGTTGGTTCCTTTAGCAGCACTAGAGAAACCTGCAACTTAGTAAATTACTATTCCAATTAGGTATTACTTCATAATCACTTACAGGTAAAGGGAAATACACTGATTATATCTTTATCATTACATTTTTTAGTATGTGGAATAATATTAAGCATGTGTTTGTATTCCCTGATGGCGCACAATCCATTCAGAAGCACAGTGCACTCTGCCATGAGGAAAAATAGTTTCGGATTAGTTTGAGGGTCTTGCAACAAATTTGAGGTTTTGGCTTGGTATGAACCAGCTCCGGGTTCTACACTTTGCTGCACTCAGAGGGTTTGGACCCTGGGTTATTTAGAATAATTGTGTTAGCAACTGTACCCCACTCCAAAAAGAGAAGTACCAAAACAAACAATGTGGTTGTTAATGTTAAATCAATATTTGGCAAACATGGACTGAATGTCTTTGTCCACTTCTTCCACTGCCATTGCCAAAGTACACCCATAGGCAGACTACAGCTTTAAAACACTGTGGGAAATCAACATCATTGTTCACAGATCCCAGATCTTGAGTTCATGAATTCATGGAGGGCCATCTAACTCTACATTAAGGAGCTGCTGCTAATATCTTGGTGCCAGATACCACCCATAATTTGACAGGTCTGGGTTGTTTTGCAATGCCCTCTTATAAACAGCTCCAGTGTTAGATTTTTAGTCCAGTTTGCTATCATGGCAAACTTCCAGTAATCAGTCATTCTACACACCACTTCTGGCATTTTTCTGATAACTGTAATTCATTTAAGTTAATAAAATAATTTTCTTCATATATATTGGTTTAAAAGAAAAATATTGCTCCTAGTGTAATTAGTTTTGCTTATAATTATTTGCAGCCCATTTGTTTGGCCTACAGGATCATCTGTGTGATGTGGTCAACAAAACGTCCCCTCAATCTCCTTGTAAGTCAGCACTATGTTACAGTCTGACATCTCTTAACACCTTTGGCTGACCGTCAATCAATAGGTGCTGCTGCTGTTTAAGCAGCGCTACAGTTTAATTAACAGCTCTGATTTTCATTTGGGTATTTATCTATTGGTCTATAGATGACCTCTATTGGGACTAATTTTGTGTGAAAAGGTTTTCATTCATCTCTTAACCCCTATGAGGTCTGGTGATATGAAGACAGCAGGACAAAAATAAGGTTAAAATTGGTAAATGATTTTACCCAACTTAGTGTCTTTTGGAGTTTATTCCTTCGTTTGACAAGAGACTCAACCAGATTTAATAAACTTTTCTGCAGAGTGGCAAGCATTTGTTTTGCAGCTTTTCTCTGCTTCCCTCCTCTGATGCTTTAAATAGTCTGAGATTCACAGCATTTAAATGCGATGTTTGATAATGCAGGGAGAGGATGAAGAAGTGCAGGAGATTAGCTGGAGATATGCTGTATGCTGATGGGGAAGAAATGTGGTGAGCACAGAGCAAGAGGAATAAATAAGAGAAGAACCACCTCGGGTTTAGAGCTTGATGATGGGCTGGGAGGAGATTTAATGCAGAGGAGGTATTTCATTTCCTCTGGAGCTAACTAGCACAAAGCTTTATTAGTGTGACGTTTTTATTTTAAGTTCCTGGTTACATTTCTAAAGCTATCGACACACTGGTATTTGTGCTACTTTTAATATTTCCCCCTATTGCATTTGTCTTGGGACAATTAGTGCAGAATCCACAGTTTTCAATTATGCCAGAATAGTATACATTTTTTTATTTTTACATGACATCACTGTCTTGTTTCATTTATTTTTTTTTCTAAATTTAGAGATCAATTGATCAAGATCTGCTGATAAACGTCAATGTCCTTCATTCTTTTCTGATTAATTTACTAGCTATATTAATAATAAAAAAACAAGTGGACTGCCATCATTTGTAGGGAAATCAACTATTCAGCATGTCCAGATGAATGAATGCATCGTCATTATTATTTTAGGGTCACTGCTGAGAGAGTTGGGTAGTACATGTAAAAAACTGTGCCATTCAAAGAGAGCAGTGAATCTAACTGCCTTATTCAATTCATTTCAGTGTTTTACTAAATATAATTTCACAGAAAATATTGTCTAAAGTCACTTTACAGAAAGAAGAAAAAAATCCAATACATCAAAACAATGTTAAGCTTTTTTCAAGAAATCCCAATAGATTGCATCAATTCACTGACTTGTAGCAAATGCGCCTCCTGGATGAGCAAGTAGCAATACTGGACAGTAGGTTACATCAAATTGTTCACTTTACAGCAATCCATCACTCTAAGCATGCATGTAGTGACAGCAGTCAGGAAACTACCTTTTAACGAGAAGATCCTCCAGCAGAACCTGGTGACATTGCTCTATGTACAAAACCCACTGGAGCATATATGAAGCATCTTTCAAAAGGAACACCCTTCAGCAGTGTGCAGTCTTCTGCTGGCCAGACAGCATACAGAGAACACAGCTCAGTTTAACGAGCGAGCTGAGGCACTCAGCCCAACAGACAGTAACTGCTCTGGCTTTAAGCACACACCAAACAGCCAGCCTGGGTCATCAATCTACAGCATTTTTACAGTAAAAAAAGTTTACGTGACATCATGTCAAAATGCCAAAGCTGTCAAGTGCTCAGGAAGAAAGACAAGAGGAGGCAAAACAGGAGAAACACAGATAATTCAGGTGTTTGTTGAAAGTTAATACTTAATGTTGTATTTCTAGCTAGCTTAACTGAAGCAGAAGATTGAGAGAGCTCAGCACTACATGCAGCAAGTTGATTAGCTAAATATAGTTCACTCTGGAGGATAATGGAGTAAACATAGCTAATTAAGCAATGTTTACTCCATTAGGTGGAAAGATAATAGCAAGAGCTATCAACAGTGACTCCCACCTTAGGAGAGGTTAGAAAGTATGGTAGCACTTTATTTGATGGGTTGTGAATAAGACTGTCATCACACCGTCATAAACATGACATAACACCTGAACGCATGAACATGAGTTAGTCTTCATGAATATTTATGACTGTTGTCATAAAGTGTCATTCGTTAAATCATGACACTTTTAATACAAAGTTGACATTATTCAAAATGTCTTTGTTATGACAACCTGACTTTTACCAAGAAATCATGATCCGACATAAATTTGTTACAAAAGTATTACTAATTAAACTTTAGCTTTAATAACAAAACAGTGAATCCCAATATATATATATATAAAAAAAAAAAAAAATTCCCTTCTCACCCACCGCGGGTGGTGATTCTTCTTCCTCTTAGCTCGGGTCCTCTACCAGAGGCCTGGGAGCTTGAGGGTTCTGCGCAGTATCTTGGCTGTGCCTAGGACTGCACATTTCTGGACTGAGATGTCTGATGTTGTTCCTGGGATCTGTTGTAGCCACTGTTCCAGTTTGGGGGTGACTGCCCCGAGGGTCCCGATGACCACAGGCACCACTGTGGTCTTCACCTTCCAGGCCCTCTCCAATTTTTTCTCTAGTTTTTCATGCTCCTTTTTCCTGATGTTGCAGTCACTTGGTATTGCCACATCCACCACAACGGCTTTCCTCTGTTGTTTATCCACCACGACTATGTCTGGTGGATTAGCTGGCAGGATAGCTCAATAGATAAGTCAGCGGGTTTTCACCCGGTCGACCCGGGTTCGAATCCAGGTCGAAACCGAAAAAAGGGCGCTATCCTGTCTGGGTCCTTAGGCAAGATCCTTCGAGCTACAGCCTACCTCATAACATGAGAGACACAAAGAAGCAAGGAAACATGCCGGCTCAGACGTCGCCCGGCCAAACAAGGTCTGCGTCAGGTGCTGGGGAACCAGAGCACCTTGATGATAAATGGGCTACTGGAACAACGAGGCGGACAACGAAGCGGAAATGGGCAAGAGATGAAAACTTGGATCTGTTGGAATGCTACTACTCAAGTAGCCCCGATCGGAGGGGCTATATGCAAAGACTGAGGGAGGAATGGTTACTTCGACATCCCCAGTCCACACTAAGTGCTAAACAGCTAGTAGCTCAGTGTTCCAACATCCGCAAACGGCAGCTACTATCACAGCTATATATATATATATATATATATATATATATATATATATATATATATATATATATATATATATATATATATATATATATATATGCCACAATGATGGAAACAGAGCTGAACGAGGCTGCAACAGACCTGAGAAATAGAATCATCATATCATAAAGATGTATTACACATACTGATATGTTTCAAAGCATTTATTCATGGTCATTTTAATAATTATAGCTCATGGTGAATAAAATTTATGTTTCCCAGAACAGCAGACTAATACACAAAACCAGCAAAGAAATATAGAAATATTGTGCAACCATTGAGAATACATATGTTCAAGAAACAGTTATTCTTACTAAATAGAACTGCTCGAGTAACTGGCTGCTGTCTTTATACAGTAGTAATCACATTAATGAAGAGCTGGATGGAAAGAAAAAGTGTAGCAGAAAAAGTTCACAAGAAACAGGAATGGATACAGACTTGAGTGGAGGAAAGGGTGGAGAGGGACACAATCCAAGTTCTTTAATGTTATTACAGCCAGTGATGATTTGGGAGCCCAGACATCTGCTGGTGGGGGTCCACTGTGTTTTATTAAGTCCAGAGTCAGCACAGCTGTCTACCAGGACAGCCTCCAAGCTTCCTTTTGCTAAAATGCTTACTGGAGAAGTAATTTGGTTTTACCAGCCCTGCCAAAAGTACAAAATCCTGGTTCAATGATCATAAAATCACTGCTTGACTCGCCTGACCAAAACCTTTATAAAGAGTCAGATTAGAGACACCAAACCCAACAATGCAGATGAGCTGAAGGTCGTCATTAAAGCAACATTGACAACATCAACACCTCTGGTTGATCACCATGCAATGCTGCATTAATGCAGTAAGTTATGCATAAGTAGACTCTAACCAAACAAATGTGCATGAAGGTATTCTAGTTATCTGGGGAAACGAATTTCAGGTTTTTTCTATTGAACAGCCATAACCATCAAAATTAATAAAACAGGAGCTTGAAATACTGGATAGTACTCTGTATGCCATAACTCTATTTGACTTTCTCTGAAATGAACGTATTTTAAAGATAGTCATAATTTAGATGAACTTATAAAGCAGAAATGTCAATATTTTCTGCAGGTACAACAAATAAATACATTAATCTTGTAGTGTTTTTCTCTGTAGTACTTCAAAAAAAGATACTTCTCATTCGAAGTCAAAAGGCCTTCTTTATTAACTGGACTTGTAAAAACTGCCAGTGATCAGACATCACCACCATTTGAGGCCAGCAGACCTCAACAATGTTCCTCGTAGTGGTAATGAAATCTCCATTAAGGCCACATTGGGGCCGCTTACTCGACAACCGTCTCTTACTCCTGAAATCTAAGGGCCATTAGACTTCAGCGCCGAACAAGCCCTGACAACTGCAGCTGCTCATGACAGTTTAATCAAATGCTGCAAGCAGCTTTGGGGTTTTCACAATGTTCCTTGCATGTAACTGTGTTTACATCAAACGTTGATGAGTGTGTAAGTGCTGTACACTTGCACACTGACATTGAAACATTGCTGATACTTGTCTCATTAGAAAACTTCATACCATGAAATTGTCTTTTCATTTTCTTGTTGAATACGTATAAGCCTATCAATTGATTAATGAATACATAGATACAATGTGAACAATACTCAACTGTGAAATTCCCATTTGAATGAATTACCTTTTAACAGACACATTGCTAAGGCTTCAATTTCCAAGTCATAGGTGAAATATTCAGTTTTCAGTATATTGCATTGCTTCAGTTTGGGCACTAAAAATATGTAAACTAGTTTGTACCTAAAATAATAATGCTTTTGAAGCATCAACAATTCTAAGCTGTACATAAGTAAATTTTTATAGAATTAACCATTCATATGCCTTTATGGTTGGTGTCCATTCCAGCTTTGGTTTTCCGCTACACTTAGGTTTGGCATTTTCCTGGAAAAAGTTCAGTTTAGATGTTATCAGACTTTGCTGTGTCCCCAGGTGGATAAAGCAAATATATTAGATTCTTATGTGTGTTCTTTCTATTGTGTATTTTTTCCCACTCTTATAAAAAGATCAAATTTGTGGAAAGCAGTACCAACAGTTGTCATGCCAACAGATTCTTCTAGCTGAGCTGTGGATGTCTAACGTTTATTTCTGTCCAGCTCATCAGTTTAAGTGGGGATGTCTTGGTGCATTTATGTGAAGGCGTTGCTGCATGATGAATTGAAATGAGCAAAATGATAGGATCAGAGTAAGGGACATTGCTCAATAACTTGACCCTACTTTTTAAACTTCAGCTTCTGTGGTTCCCATGTAATAAAATGTGAAAAACTATGTCAGTTTAAAAGTAGAAAATGTCCATGTTTTCTACACTTCTAGACCTGTTTTTTTGTTGAATTTTAACACTGGTCTAAAGTAGTTGTTTGAATTTAGAGCAATTGACTCAAAGAATGATGTAACTATTAGTGAGAAGAGTTAATAGCCAGGAACTGCTTTAAGAATGTCAAGTTTTCCTTCTATCTATAGGGTAGGGAGGGCATGTTTCTGGTTTTATAAGGGATATTTATACATGCATTGTTTGAGGAAGTGCAAATTATCAGTCACCATTGACAGGCTGCTGATATGGCTGATTTATTGTCTGACTTTGATGAATGCTTAGTGTTAGACATGGTGAAGATGAACCAGGTGTGATAGGAAGAGAGGAGGGACTAAATCCACAAAGCTTTAACAAAGTTTGGCCTGTTTCTAACCTTGCTGCATCATCTTGCCATTTTATTGAAGGGTATTTGTTATTTGAAGGGTATAATAAAATTATTTCCAATTTTGAAGACAGGGTTAGAGATTAGCTCTGAGCTCTGTAACTGACTAAATCAGATTTTCTACTTGTCCTGGTGAAAAGAATGCCATATTTATTGAAAAAAATGCATTTCTGTTAGATACCAAAGCACTAATCCAGAACCTTTATCTTTTTTTTGTGAAAGCATCATTACATTTTTTCAATCAGAACCATTTTGACTGAAGAGAAAAAATAAAAAAATGACTTGACAGGATTAAGAAATTGTTGAATGAGGTGACAAAAGAAGGCAAGAGTAGCAGGTGTAGTTGATGAACCAGCTAGAGGCCACAGCAGACTGTTGGAAACTTGTCCCAAGTGACGATGTACATGGTCTGCTCTGGGCCATCCATCTGCTCTCCCAGAGTGAGGATGTTGTTTTGTATGTCTAGATTAGTGGTAGGATGGGCACTACTGTGAGAGCCAAAGACGTGCACTCTGATGTACAACGTGTCAGTGATTTATAGCTCATGATGTTCCTGTTGGCCAGGAACCTGAACAATGGCTGGTGCCAGTGAAATTCATTCCCTATGCCTTTATGAATTAATACAAAGTAATGGAATCTCCAGGTGTGACGCATAAAGTGATGCAACAGAGAGTGCTGAAATGATAGAAAGAGTATTGGACTGTCCTGTGCTGGCCATTTTAATATCCACACTAAGATAGACATTTATAGCAGTAGAATAACTTTAGAAACATGGTGAGGGAGGAGTTCAGTCAGGACATGGAAAATGATTTTTTACGGCTTCCAGCTAATTATGGTCTCAAGGTCTTGTTCATCAACAAAATGGAGCAGAAAAAGGATAGATGGACAGGTCTGCATGTCTGGATGTTTAAGAATTTTAAAGTGGACTTATTATGCAAAATGTACTTTTTGCACATTTATGTACTTCCATCTGGGTCTTTAGTGTGTCTAGAAACAGTTCAAACACTAAAGAAACCATCCAGCCATTTTTCATCAATAATTAAGTGCTTTTTGCTTCTTCTTAAAGACACTTAAAATATGCTGAACTAACCAGGTGAAATGTCATAATCTGAGAAAGAGTTTTGCAAAAAAAATAAAAATGTAGTTAACATGTTTTTATAGCCCACAGACTTGTTCAAGAAAGGATAATAGATCTCCTTAATGTTGTACTTACTTATCAAGATAAAATGGTTATTTTTTGCTAGAGATCATTTTGTTAAAGCTTGTTAATTTTTATCATTTCAAATGTGCTTCCACTCCGAACAAGGATTTCTGCTGGAATGTGATACACTGAGAAGAGAAACCCTTGTTTATGTCTGCTCTAAGCTCCATGTCTAAGTGCATAAAAGTGTTTTGGGGACAGAGAATCCTGTCTCAACCAGATACAACACGTGTCAAAAATACAAATACATGCTCACATGCACTCTGCTTTGGGTGTGATAAAAAAGCCCAAACATGCAAATGGGAAAATGTTCTGTGTCTCCGTGCAGGATCACTCACTCACACACACATAAACAAAGGCAGACCCCCACACACGTGCACTCAGGCAGCCGTGCACACTCACTGTCACGTGAGTCTGCACGTGAGTTTGGAGACACTGGGGTAGAGAAATGCAAATGCTCATCTTTTCAAGTCAGCGGCATGGCATCCATTGGGAGATGAATGTGTGTGAGAGAAAGGGGGACATATTGAAGAAGAGAGCGAGATGCCGCTGATTCACTGTGTCCCCCCCTTTGCCTTAACATTCATTGCTGTGAAAAAACACGCTTGTCAGGGAGCGAAAATGCATCACATGGTCTCAGGAGGACGGAGCGTTGCCACAAAGTCTCATTTTATTTTATTTATTCTTCTCACTTCTCTTTTGGTCTATTTCTTTTCACCCAGTATAACATGCCTTTCACATATTATTCTCAAAGATGGCAATCCATACCCCTGGTTTCTTTGCTCTCAATTCTCACTTTACCCTGCCTTATCCCTCCAACTCCCATCGTGCTTTTCCTGGACTGTCAGGATGCCAATCCTGTGAATGCAGGATTTCTGTGAGCACGCGCAAGCTGCTGAGACACTGTGACTGACCTGTTTGCTAGAAGAAGACACGGGTCTGGGAGACGCAGAGAGATAAATATAGTGATAATACTGATTTTAGACATGTTAGAGTCTATATTATTTCATTCTACTGAATACTAACAAAGACATAATACATAAAAAAATAATTAGTAACCAAAATAGATGTTTTGATAATGGAAAGTAATTAACGATAAGAATAAACAATGATAAAATTTCAAAGTATTTTTAAAGAGTAGAACCAGAGTTGCACTAGAATACTTTTCTATGAAACAAAATTTAGAAAAAAATTCCAGTAAAAATGATTATTTACTCAAATTTGGCCAATAAAGCTGATTCTGATGCTTAAATAGCTGTTTATTGATTTCAGCCAAACTGTACTTTGGGCTAAAGTATAAATCTATTTCTTTTTTCTCAACCATTACAAAGAATGCACTAAATAAATGTGCCTGGTTTTATTGTGCAGCGTATTCTACTGGATTTCAATGTGTTCCTCTTTTTATATCATAATAAATACCTCTACAGAAGAGAACAATAACATAATATTTTCATATTTATGTTTATTGGAACAGAGATGCATTACCACAGGAGCAGAACCAATTAGCAGAGTCCTTTAGGGACAAGGGACATGTCTGTATATGCACAACTCTTTAAAAAGTGTTGTAGCATTCGCTCATGATGTTAAGTTTTAACACAGCAGCTTTATGAGAATCATTACAAGTACTTTGTTTTTATTCTGTACAATCACACTGCAGCTTGTTTGTTTCTTCATTTTGACTTATTTCCTGTCTCATACATTTCCACATTCATAATTTACAAGCAATAATTTGTGTGCTCCCCGTACTCCATTTCTCCCCAAGCGAGTCGTTGCATTTCTTCGTAAGAAGAACACTGAGCAGTCCTAGGCCTGTGGCAAAAATTAAAAGAATGTGTTTAGTTTCAGGCCAAATCCATCAGGGACATATTTGTGCCACCAACCGATATATTTGAACCACCAAGATTAAATATTGTTCAGTCTCAAGGTGCTCACCTTCTATTAACCTGCCAGTTTCCTCGAGATTTGTTCACTTTTTCAATCTAAAACCCACATTGCATTTTTGCTCCTCTTTTCCACTTGTGCAGTTTTTTTTCTGTGGTGGTAGTAGAGGTAGGAAAAAGTAAGCTACTTTTTCTTTTTTCATTATAGTAGTATCTAAAAAGCGTCACCTTCCTTTTTTTTCTAAGGACCATTGTTGTCCTACGCAGCTGAACTTTATTTTCATCCCTAGACTGCTCTTCTCCTGGGATTTCTCCCATTGAGCTCAATTTGTCCAGTTGAATTTCAACTGACTTATATCGATTTCTGACTGTTTTAGAATTGTAATCTGCCTACGGCTGTAGCTTGACAACGGCTGCAGAGGAAGTGAACTCCAAATGTTGAGCAATTAAAGTTGGAGCAAGGGAAATGTATAGCACATTTTATTTCTGGCCCTACTCCCTACAGGGGCACCCACTTTCCATAAAACTTCCTCAAGCTGGTGCATAAAGTGTTTTGAATGACTGGATTTGATTTTACCCAGTTGCTGAAGTCTTCCTGTTTCTCTCCGTACGAAGCAAAGCTTAGAAGAAGGGGCTGGTTTTTACCAGGCTACCAGATAGTTTGTCACAGCTCCCCATGTGATTAGGTGACATGGTTAAAAAAAGATCAATAGACAACTGAAGCAGCATGGCTTTTTTGTTTTGAAAAACTTGCTGAAATGATCTTTTCAGTACTTTCCTTCTTATTGTGATCTAGTACAACTTTGACATTAAGTCTTTAAAATGTCTTCTGCAAGTCATTACCTATTGACTGTATTCTTTCAAACAACACAAATGTCATTTGAAAGGGACAACCTTTACCATGTTGTTGTTTTTTCTCAGTAAAGGTCATAGTCTTTGGAAAGTTGTGTCTAAAACCCCTCCATGTCATCTAAGTCTTGCATTCTCATCACATTTTTCCTGTTTGTTTCTGAATCATTATGTTAGTGAGTGTGTGTGCTTTGTCCCGGTGTGAATATCTGTGTGTGTTTCTCAGCTGAGCAGTCAGCCTACCTACTCACCTGTGGTGCCATACATCTCAGCTCCTTAATGTGATTTGACTGCATTCCTCCAGCTCCTGTAGCTGCCAACTGCCCTCAGCGTGATTCTGTTGTCTTGCGCAAAGTAATGAAAACGCATAAAGTTCTCATTACGTGCCAATGGCAGTGGAGTGCAGCACTGTACACACTCTCTGTCTCTTTCATAAACACACACACTGTGGAGAAGAGGAATATGTTCTCACATAACATATACATTGACATGCACACAGCTGCAGACACTGATGCTCAAGCCTGCACCATGCAGCAGTTATATTACACAGCTGTCATCCAACTCTGATTGATGGTTCCTTCTCTCGTGGTTTTTATTATGAGCTCTTATTGGCTGGGTAATTTTTCTCTGGCCATGTTAGGATGTGTGGGTAAACTGATTTGGAGTAATACATAAGCAGCCTCACATTCATGCAGATTACAGCCTCTGTGCTCTTGGAGTGATATCTGCATTTTGGTACTCCTGTACATTTTGTTGCTGCTTGTAGAAGATACATTTGATCATACTGAATTTTAAAGATCTAAATGAACTATTAATTTTTTAAGTTTGATCCTTTTTCCTGTTTTTCCATCTTTTCAAATATTAGTAAACCTTGCTAACGGCATTTTAACTGCAGCCATCAAGAAACCTATAACCAGCCCTGAGTTCACTGAAGTCCACTGAAGTTAATTTGCACGCCTGATTTTCTTTCTTGAGCTACCAGTCTTTATCTTCACTTTGTTCAAAGTGTGTCACTGTAGGTGCATGTCATCAATCTTCAACAGAAAATTAAAAAATTACAGACAATCATTCAGGAGCAGGTTCATTAATTTTTTTCACTTGAACCTATTACATTAATTTTCCCACTGTGTGGTTTCTCTGAGTAATCTCTCCATTGTGGTTTCTGCGAAGGGTTCGAAGCAGGACCAAAGGACAGCTATAGCTGAACTTTAATCAACTCCAAGACAAGACAGAGTGATGGGAAAATTTGGATATATTAAAAAGAAATAAAGAGAGAACCAAATGACATAAAAGAAAAAAAGCTAAGAGGGAAAAGTGCTGCCAAAATAAATGATTTTAATAAATATATATTTTTTTTTGTTGCTTCAAGCAATCATCAAATGTATTTTATATACATATATAAATGCATATAATTTTTTAAATGGTTATATTTATAGTGTAATATTGTTATTGAATGTACCTGTTAAACTTTTTTTTTTTTTTTTTTTCCAGATGATTTATGGTGTTTTAGTAAAAATAACATTGCCTTGGGGTTTCTTACAGCCTCAGGCCATGTTCCCCTTCAGGTTTCTCAATCTCAGCTGCATTTGCAGAATGTATGTTAGATTCAACAGATCTTCACTGTGCTTTGATTTTTACCACTTTATCAAATGGACTTTGTAGAAAGTACATAGATTTATTTATGAATTACAACATAATCTGATTTGTACTAAAACCTCTCCTTGCAGAAAGCCATAAGATATTAACCTGTCTTGTGGAAATGGAACTTCACTTTCCTTTCATTTGAGGTAAACTTTCAAAGACAAAGAGATAAACCCCAAAGCATTCTGAGATGGAGCTTTCTGTTTTCCTCACAGTTCTTTCAAAACCCATGTGCAATATGTATATTCTTACAAAATTAGATTATATTTTTTGTTCTTAAATTAGTTTTGATAATACATTTTGAAATGGCCTGCAGAAAGGACTAATGTGAATCTTATACTAGTTTTCTCAACTTGTGGTGACTGAGTCATAGTGTCAATACTAACTTCTGTTTAAAGTGGAGAAAACTTTAGCAACAGCAGCCTTCTAGTGTTGTTCTCAAACAACATTTTTGTTTGCATTTCAGCACCAGGAAAACATAAAATAGTATCTTATGCATCTTGCATAACATTGTTGTATCAATAACTTCCTCTCTCTTTCTTTCTTTCTTTCTTTCTTTCTTTCTTTCTTTCTTTCTTTCTTTCTTTCTTTCTTTCTTTCTTTCTTTCTTTCTTTCTTTCTTTCTTTCTTTCTTTCTTTCTTTCTTTCTTTCTTTCTTTCTTTCTTTCTTTCTTTCTTTCTTTCTTTCTTTCTTTTTCTTTAATTCAAACACCATTTTGGGGAGATGAAATTTTTGCCACAAGGTTGACAAAAAATCTTTTGCCTTTAAGGCAGAATTACTTGTCCCTTATCCCCTTCCTCAGTATTTACACTCCTTGGTGTATTTATTCATTGTTCTATTCTTGTTTTTGCACCTCATGTCACATTGAATGAGTGGCTGTTTTTCTGTTGATCTATTTTTCTAGAAAGTAAAGAAAAGAAAAAGTTTTTTGAGAAATTATAGCATGAAAAAAGGAATCTATTTTTATGTATTATTTAACAGGTTATATAATCCTGATTTGTATGGCCACTGTCTTGGCCAGATTTCTAACATCACTGGGACTTGCTTGTTAAAAAAAGTCATAAAAAAATAATATGCTAAAGTCAGCATGATTTTGCATGTGGGTGTTACATTCCTCATGTCAAACCACTAAGAGATACCACGGTCAGAAGAGTCTTACCTGGGCTAATCAGTTAAAATAAAAACAAAACCTAAGCTGTTGCTCATCATCTTTTTGGAAGAAAGTAAAATTTGCATTCCATTTGAAAAAATTCTGGGGGAACAGTGGAGAGGACAGAATTACAGTATTCATGTTGCTTCAAGTCCAACATGTAGTTTCCAATATGTATAAATAGAATTTTCAGAAGTCAGACATTTCTATTTAAAATATATTGTTTTCATTGATCTCTTAGAATGTCCTAATTTTCTGAGAAAGTAATATGGAGCCATAATTTCAGTAAAAAAATTACAGTTACAGGCAAAGGCTGCACAGTGGCGCAGTTGGTAGAGCTGTTGCCTTGCAGCAAGAAGGTCCTGGGTTCGATTCCCGGCCCGGGATCTTTCTGCATGGAGTTTGCATGTTCACCCTGTGCATGGTGGGTTCTCTCTGGGTTCTCCGGCTTCCTCCCACAGTCCAAAAACATGACTGTCAGGTTAATTGGTCTCTCTAAATTCTCCCTAGGTGTGAGTGTGTGTGTGAATGGTTGTGTGTCCTGTATGTTTTTGTGTTGCCCTGCGACAGACTGGCGACCTGTCCAGGGTGACCCCGCCTCTCGCCCAGGACATAGCTGGAGAGGAACTAGCAACCCTCCTGAGCCCAACAGAAAATGGATGGATGAATGAAGTTACAGGCAATGAAAGCTTGTAATGAATGACTCAGGTGTAATGAATCTACGTAACGTACAGTTTCACTTTCTGAATGAGTAATATTGGCATTTTACATGATATTATATTTATACTTCTCTTTTATTATTGTAAAATCTAAAACTATCTAATCAACAGGACAGAAATACAGTCTAGTTTTTAACCTTCTCTGTCAAATCTTTATTCTCGAGTGGATAGTTCAGTAACTGATGTGCTGCACAGCTTTTTGTCGTTTACTGTGTCCTACATGCACTGTAGGCCACTGACTCAGGTACTGAGCATGTTCCATTAAAAGAACGTTAAAGGAAAATGCTTCTCTGCCGAGTGTGAAGTGGAACATTACAAGGCTGATAAAACAGTTGTGCTGTGTTCGGTTCAGGACATGAAGGCAGCAACACATATTTTACCCAGAGTAATTCTAAAATAATTTTTATCTGATTAATTTTAATCTTAAATTATTTTGAGGAATTTCACATAAAAAAAAGCGATTGTGGAAGAGTGAGGTGATGGTTTGCCACAGCTGGTCAAATTTATTATTTATTGTCTCCCTGTTTCACATAACAACTAAGAGAAAGTATGAGAGGAATAAAAATGAATTTGCTATGCTATTTAGATGATAGGCAATATATATTTTTAAAATGAAAAACAAAATCTTTCCCTCAGTATAAAAAATGGAGGTTGCTTTTATTCTAATCTGTTTCAGATTCATTTGCAGGCCAAAGTAACTCTCTGTTAATTTATGAATGCTTGGCATTTCATGTCATAGTTGTGAGGATATAAAACTCCACCAAGTGTCAGTGTATCTCTTTGATCAAGTGTCTTTTCTCTGGGTGCCCCTCCAGGGTTCTTTTAAGTCTTCCAGTGAAACTTTGCTGTTTTTCCCTCCATCTGTTGTTCTGTTGTCTTTGTCCTTTCAACATTCCCTGCTGCATGTTTTGTTTTCTGACTTAATCAACGAGTACTTTCACTGCAGGACCCTTAAGGACAACATTCAACCGACTGGTGTAGTAATGTAATCCTCAGCCCCTTTTTACCCTTACTTCTTTCTGGCATCCCAGTTCTCTCTCTTCTTCTGTTCTTGCTGTGTCCCTGGGGACGTCACTGAATCCATTGGACGTGTTAATTGTCCTTTCTTCACATCCTCATTTTGACGGTCTTTCTTGTCACTGCTCTATCTTTTCTCTATTTTTTCTTTCATCTTAAGTTCAGTTTCTCCTGCTGCATGCTGCTTTTCATTCCCTTTTCAAGTTTTTTTCAGTTCCCTTAGGATGTCTTTTTATCCTCCAGACACATCTACTCCTAATTCTTCTTCATCGTGTACTTAGCAGGCATCTTTTCCCTGCTCTTTTTAGTTTGTTCTCTCCTTTCAGTGCCATTTTTTGTCATTATTTTTGGAATTTTCTTTTCTATCTCTGTCCTCACATAAACCGTATGTGGAGACGAAGAGCTTTTTTCTGTGTTTTGTGTATCCAAGCTGTATCTAAGCTGTCATCCCACACAAACAGACCTCTGTTTCTGTGACAAAAAGGCCATTATCTCGAAGATGTTCATGGACTTGAAGGTAATTGTTACACAACTGACTTTCTGGTACATAGAGTGCTTTTACTGTGAAGAAACTCAAATATATTTTTCTGTTGTTTCAGAAGCCCCACTTTCTGTGTGCAGGATCATTTTAAGCAAAGAAATAGTACTTTAAAGATTTCTTGAGTAAAATAACTAATAGTTATGTTAAAAAAAAGAGTATAAGTAAAAAATATGTAAATGTAATAATAAACCACACTAAGCAGCTATCTTTCTGTTTATCTTAATGTTGAATGATGGTCATGTATTTTAATTGTATTTAAGTTGGTTGTCATTGCTGAATCTGAAAATTTAAGAACGGTTTTCAATTCATGATTTTTCACTAATCAAGTATTCTTTACACAAAGCCTGTTTACAAATTGTAATATTAAGTTTTTTATATTGTCATTAATTACTGAGGCAATTATATTGAGATGAAGAATTGTACATGACTGTTGGACATTTAAAAATATTTTATGGAATATCTCAGCCATACACAGTGAATGAAGCTTTCTAAATGTACATGTTTTATTGCATGCGATACACATGCTGACACTCCACAGTCTGTCTTACATATTTCATAAATATGTTGGACTGTTTTGGCTTTAAAATATTTCTGGTTTAGAAAACATAAGGTGTATGATCAAAGAAAGAAAAATGTGTTTTTCCTCTTATTTTTGATCTCTCATTCTTTAAGGCCAAACATTAGCAGACATGACTTTGATATGCATTAAAATTTAGCAGCAAACATTGTTTCTTAATGTCACTGAACATTTCATAATTGTTAACAACCAAAAGATTAATGTTGTGAAATGATTAAAATCAGCCCATGTTTTTGTGATGTAGTCAGGGTTAATTTACTGATGAATTATTGTGAAAAACAGTAATTACTTTTACAATCAAAACATCATAGGGTGCATCAGAGCACCAGTGCTGTCAAGTTACTGGAAAAAGGAAATTTGGATACAGATCTTGACAAGTTATTTACAACAGATGACTTCTGAATGGACCATGACAACATGAACAGTGATTATAAAAATTATGGGCCATTGTTAAGCTTGGTTAGACATTGTAATTAATTTCTCCTGCAACAACAAGTTGTGTCCAGCCCCCTGCTGACAATGCCTAATCGGTGATGTGCTGAGTCTGTTCTCACATCTGCTAACAAAGGATCTGACAACTCATGAACCTGATGCTAACAAATTCTTGCATGCAGCTAAAAGGGTCCTGTCTATTTTTCCAGTTTCTTCTTTGAGTCATAAGCTTTTTAGTAAAAACAGGGGATAAAAAAAGAAAGTGATGAGTGGATAAACATTAATGAATGCAGTTTAAACAGACAGAAATGTCAATGCCTCATTCAGTGTCTTACGGTATGTTTCTCTGTTCTGCGTTTCTCACGCCTCATCAACTCTCTGGTGTCTTTTGAAATGCCTGATCCATCAAAGATTCTTTTTCTAGCTGTCAAGCTGAAAATGGTTTCTGTGACCACTTGAGTTTGGACATCCATTCTTTTTTACACAAAGGACATATTTTAAAAATAAGATAAATAGATAACATTCATACCTCAGGATTTAGCTGTAGTTGTTAGGATGCCTGAAGGAATCAAGCATCCTTATTTTAGAAACTTTAAAATGTTGATGTTACATTTCTTCTTGCCAGAAAAAAACCCCATGGGGGAGTATTGGTGTTGTTATTTTCAGGGATCTAAAAATGATGCTATCCCTATTGGCAGTTTACTAAACTCTACTGTAAAATATTATATACATTATTTCTGTCTTTGGGTATCTGAAAACTGAGTGAATGGTAACGGTTAAAGGTAAGCCAGGAGATCTGTTAAAAGATTTTCCAAGCTGTGGATATTACTTCTCTTCTCGTATTCACCTCCTTGCTGTCTCGTCAATAGCTCAATCATCACACCCAAATGGATTTGTCGATATCTTCTGGGCATTGTAGTCTATCTGTCAAAATCTTTGAAATAAGTTTGAAGAGGTCATGTGCAAAATACTGTAGTATTTACACACAAACACCCGTCCTGCAAACCTCAGAGTGCAAAGGCAGTTTTTCAAGTACAGTTTCATGTTTTAGGCCTTTAAAAATTAAATCCGTCACAGATGAGGTTGAGTTGAAAGACTTAAAAAGACAGAAAAGGTCTGAGTTGATAATTAGTGCTCAGATCTTTAAGAAAGCTTGTCTAAGGTTTTAAAGTTTGAATCTATCACTTTGCATTAAAATTTTAATTCATTCAAAAGAAGCAAAGACATTTTGTTTCTGTGTTTTAATCTTATAAGAACAAAAACTATCTTTAAACATTACATTTCAAAAGCTGAGGTCAATTAGTTGGACCTCGAGGGTTCTCATTTACTTTACTTCTGTCCCTCCTGGGAAGATGGTGTCTTTCTTGGCAGCTCTCCTGTTACTCTCAAACATCAGCTTACTTTAGTGCCTCTGTTGAAAGAGTTAAAATGTGCTTGGCAGGTCTTTCAGGAGTTATAAAGGCACTCAATTTAAGATGAAACTACTCTGAAATTGAATTAATGTTACTCCAGGAGAAATGTGAGGATGTAGCTATTTTTACCTGCAAAGCATAGATTCTACTTTAAAAACGATATACTCAGTAAAACTATGATACACTGCATGTTACAAAAGTATTTGTAACTCTTGGCCCTTTTCCCTGCTTGTCTGCAACAACATACGTTAATTTATTTCATAAGGTTTTATGTAATAAAAAACAATGTGCATGTTGTGAAATTAAGAGAAAATTATTGCAGATTTTCAGAAGAGCAAAAAACTCATAATTGTTCCACACATTTGTATTTAATCCTCATTTCTCTCATACCCATAGATTTATTTCTGAAGTCACTGGGTAGAAGTGTAAAGCAGGTTTAGGTTACAAAACATTGTATCAAGCTTTGAACTTCTCACAGACTTGTTCAATCTGTGGAAAGATTGAATTGAAGGGCAGCATCAACAAACACCGATACAGAATGTCATATTCTGTCATAAAAAACTGCGTGGCAGCAAGCAGCATTTGACCTTAGTAGTGCAAAAGAAACCGACCTTTTTGAAGAACTGATGAATATAGATGAAGGGCTTTTGACAAAAATGGATCTGCCTTGGATTAAAGATTGGAGCCATTTGTGAATGCGATTACGCATGAATTCACTCCATTCAGCAGATGCAAGATGTCAATCAATGGCATGCATCAGCACTTTTTAAGTTTTAAAGGCCAGTGACCTGCCCTCTGTTTCTGCTTGGGTATGCATGTCTTTTTAATGTCTCAGAGTGTTATGAACTGAAAAGAAATGCCGGACATGAACATCTGTTTGGCAAAGATAAATTGCTGTTCAACCATAAAAAACATGTATCGCTTTGTGTGTTCTATCACTTATTTTACAGTCATCGCTCCACTTCTTCCTGAAAACAGTGTGGATGTGTGTGTGTGTCTGGATTAATATCAGCGGCTGTCAGTCAGCCAGCAGGACTTTAAAAGGTGCTGATCAGCAGGACCAGTGATGGGTTAAATACCCCACGTCTTGATGCTTTGATCTCACTGCTGACAAAGTAAGAGATGTCTGTGTGGGGTGGAGGCTGACAACGTGGGAGATGAAGAGGGAGAGGCGATCAGACGAAAAGATCCAAGAGGCTGTGTTTGAAGCATAGGGAAATGGGGTTAAAGTGTAGCACTGCGGGTAAAAGAAAAGATGTGGGGAGAGAGAGAAAGAAAGAGAGAAAGAGGGAGGGAAAGCACAGAAAATATGCATTTTGATAAAAAAAAACTGCCACAGCAAACTGATAAAAAAGGATTTTAGATGTTAACATTTTAGCCACTGACCTTTTTATCTTCCAGTCCATAAAACTATAAGGAGAACATACGATTCATAAAAACAATCGTATATTTTTATGAATACGTCTAAATCATTCATCAAGAAAAATTAAGCTTGATTTTGTGGATGTACGTGAAGTGCTTGACATATAAACTTTATACCAATTATTTGATGGCATTCATTATAGGTATTTTTCCAAGTTAACTTCTCACTCCATATAATTAAAAAATTGGAATGATTTTGTGTATATTTTCTTTACTTACATGGAGATTTCAATACATACATTCTTATTGCTTTAACCTCACAGAATGAAGTGGAAAAAACAATAAAACCAGCAAGATGCTTTATGTTTTGATAGATTTGGCTTGTGCATTTCACAAATGTTATGTTCTTCAGACAGACTTTTCAGGTCTTAGAGAAGATTATGTTTTGTGTAGCTGAACAATTCCCTCTTAGTTTGTAACTGTGTGACATTGTAAACCAATATTTGATGAGATAGAAACTTTTCCTGGCTTGTGACAAGTTTTTAAAAGTACACAAACATTTTGACTTCACTTAGGAGCTCAGATAGCTTCACAAAACCATCATTTCTTACATTCTGTTTTCATGTTTATATTTCCCTTCAGCTTTATTTTACGGCTTTTGCATCTAGCAAAAGTTTCCACCGTGAATCATTAAAGATTTATCTTATCTTCACAGAGAAAACGTCACGCTGACAGGGAACAATGCAGACAAAGATATGTGGAAAATGGGACAAGACAAAAAAAGTGAAAAGATGGTGCAAGCTGAGCAGCAGCCCAGCAGATAGACAGATAAAACAGCCCAGCAAACCGAACCATTGAAAAAAGAACATGCTTTCTCTCTGTTCTATTTGGCTCTGTCCTCTCCGGCCACAGTCTTCAAAGCCATGGCAGAAGGTGACACTTGCAGCTCTGCTCCCCAGCTGCTTTATAAAACCTCCTTGGGTCTATTTACCTTCTGCAGGGATTACATTCAGCACTTTCACTGCGGCTCATTTGGGAAAATCTCTCTTGTGTTTCTCTGGCTCAGCCACTATATGCTTTAACATGTGTGTGTATGTAGGAATGGGCACAGACAGGCTGTGTCAAATGGAGAAAATTTGTTTGTCAGTGTGTGTAATTCTATCAAGGGGAGGTTTCTTTTCTGTCTGTGAGGTTACTTTCATCCACAAGTGTCTTATTTGGCACAGAGATGATTTTTTGACTGCGTTGTTAGTAATTTCCCTGGCAGGCACATCTCAAAGAACAGGCAGGGTGGTTGGTGTTTGTTGTGGAGATCAGAGCGTGTCAGTGGAAGACGTCACATGTCAAGAGGGATGATTTTCTTTTAAAACTCTGGATTGAGGCAAGTTATTTATTCAGCTTTGAAAGGTGAAAGGAAGATTCACAATATGTAGATTGTCTGGATATTCTGTCTGCATTTTAAATGAAAAGTACTACCTCTTTCTTTTTTTGAATGACCCTGTACTTGAATATGGTGAACAGGAAGGACTTTATATATATTTTGGTTTTTCAGTAGAACAGTAGAAATGATGCTCCAACAATTTTTCAGCTCAGAACCTTGTGCAGTGTGTGCTTTATCTGTTTCTAAATGTCAATAACAAAGATGTATAAATAAAGTTTTGTTCAATGTTTTTATGTAAACGTTTCTACATCTCTGACAAAACAGAACATTTTGTTAGAACAGCATGCAAAGCTTCAAAATTAGATTTTAAAGCTCTATTTGCTCAAATCTAATGGCCAAAATGTTTAATGTGTGTAAAAGGTTTTGCATTAATCACCACTGTTTGCTTAAAATGAAGCGGCGCTATCAGATCTTACTTCCATGCTTTGAGGAACAGCTCCTGTTTGCTTAATGCTCAGCTTCACTGGTTGGAAAATATTTCCCTGGTTGAGAATAGATTTATCCTGATAGAGTGGAAAGTAGCCTTTATGTAGTTAAACCAGGTATACAGAACAAAATACAAGTAACATAAAGTCAAGAAAAATACATTGACTTTTGCAGACGTGACATGACAATGTCAGAAGTATGAAGCTTTTAGAAGGATCTGTATGTAGAGACCTGGAAACTCAGACCAGAGTCCCATGTTGTCTTTCACAGAACTGACATTCTTTATTTATAACTTCCTCAGATTCTTCTGAAATTTTAAAATATTTTTTAGGGCTATTATTACTTATTCTTCTGTCAAGTACCAACCATAAACCAGGGGATACCTGAAGGGTAAGAACGGATTTGACAGGAAAGCCTGTTATTCTTGCTACTTTGTTGACAAAATCTGGGGCTCCTTTGAGGCATCATGGCTGCGGCTCCTAAAGCTTAACGTCTTCATGAAGATGAAAAACCCTCACAGCTTCACCACAGTCATCAAAAGCTCAGTGCTGAACATTCCTGTCCCTGCAGTGACCAACTCAAACAGAAACCTCCAGCAAGCATCCCAGTTTTTTTCTTAAACATGGCAGAAATGCTTTGCATTGCTAATACTGTATTAAAGTGGCACAGATGTGCCTCTGGTATTGCCCATGGTGGCTGAAAACCAACAGCGTGCTGCTACAATCCGTCGTCTTGCATATGAAGGCAAGGAATGTTATTTTTGTGATGTGTGTTCAGGCCAAGACAGCTTTGACTAAATTTCTCAGTTCATTTTACAGCAATGTGTTGGATGGCAAATCACTCCAAGTTAGGAAAAATCTAAACAGTGAATACATCTTCAGATAGTTTTTTTGCCTTCAGGTTATCCTGGAGGGTTGTTGAAAAAAGTCATCCAGTAAATTCTGCCTCTATTCAAAGTACCAAACACCTTTTGTTCCCTGTTCTTTGTTAAAAAATTCTTTGGTATGAAAAACTCCTGCTTGTTTCAAATTCATCTGAAACAGTGAGGAAACTGTGGGCCTTCACAGTGGATTCTAAAAGTAAAATGAAAAGAAAGTGAATGTGACATGTGTCATCCTGCAAAATCTAATTCTTCAAGCCTGAAAACATCAAATAGTTTTTGGTTACTGGGACTAAATCCTTTTATTCAAGTCAGTAGAGTTATAGAAGTGCTTTTGTTTGTTGGAATCTGGAGAGAAATAGAAGGGCATCCTGAATGAGTTGGAAGAAACGTTTCACTGTTGTAGTTGGGCTGACATTTTCACCCACATCGTCCTCTGATCTGAAGTCCTATGGGATTGCCATTGTGCAGTTTTACTATGGTTTGAAAAGTCTATAGTCAAAAAGTCTCTACATTTTACAATTCTTATACCAGAGAAAGTGCAGGAGGGAAAACTGGGTTGACCAGTGCTGCCCTTTCCCCACCTGTTGCTGTACATTGCCAGTCAGCTGCAAGACTTTTTATATTTACGGAAAAAAATCAATAGTGGGATGAGTTGAAGTAATCAAATTAATTAGGTTATTTGTTATTAATAAATTGCAACTAAGGGCTGCATGTTGGTGCAGGTAGCAGCATTGTTGCCATGCAGCAAGAAGGTTCTGGATTCGCTCTGGCTTCATTAATTGGTCTCTATAAGTTAGGCATGTGTTTGTCCATATGTTGTCTTAAACAGTGACTATTAGAGATAAGAAGCTCCTCTGCTACACCAAACATTTATATGGATGGATGGAAAAAGCAATTAAACACACATTTACCAAAAAGGAATATTTATCATGTTTAATGTTTTTCACATCAAATAATTTTTAATTGATGAAGGAATAAATAGTCATAGCTATATGATTTATTTTTTGAGTGTGTACAGCAATACGTAGCTGAATAGAAATTTGACTTTATGTTTGTACATGAAATTATTTTTCATACTGCTCAGTCTGTAATCTGAATAATAATATAAATCATTAAAAAACTAAAATCTTCTGAATTAAACACGTGATTCATAATGTGTCCTCTCACCTCGTCTTATTCCACATGTTTTATAGTAATAATTACTTACAAAGTTTACTCTCAAAAACTGTTCCACTATTTTTTTTATTCAGCACTGTTTAATTATATAACGCCATCATTAAACTGTGCTGCTCTCATCACACACTGTGCTTCCTGCCACCAGCAAAACACACAAGGGAGGAAGAGCATGTAGATCATTCTGCTCTGCATTCTGTTGCTCTGGCATTTACTTATTTAAACACTTGTTCAGACTGGTTATGTGTCTACAATCCAGTGCAGTTGTGAGCATTATTTCTTCATTAAACTATTTTTTTTCAGTAATGAATTATTGGGATTAAACATGTTCATTCTAAATGTTGAAGTTTAGGGGATAATGTCACAACCTACATTTTTTTTTGTATTTGTTTTGGGTGATATGTTCTGTAAAAAGCAACATTAGCAAAATATTGGATATTTTTTAGTTGTAATTCTCTTGCTAATTCTGGCTAAATAATTTAGATATATATCTGGGTCTCGCCAAAGATAGATTTGGTTCTACCTCTGCTAATCAGTGGAATAAAGTCAATTCTGAATACAAGTGGTTTTACTAAATTTTATTTAGAGGTTAAAAAAAAGCAGTAAATGGGCCTGATTAACTAATTGATGGCCTGCAGTGTTTACATATGAAATTGATTTTTTTAAACTGTTATTCATCTTGAACTGTTTGCTCTGGCATATTAGATTTGTTTTCAAAAGTTTGATTCAAATATCACAAAAGACACATTCAGCCATATTTTTGTTTACAGTCAGTGGGATGTGGGGAGATGTTTGTTCCCAGCTGCTTACAAAATCCACAACTTTCTTCTAAAGGAAAACATCAACTTACTTTGAAACATCTGAATGGATGCTCTGGCATATGAAAGCTAAAAAGTCTTTTATGTTATGTGATCTGTATTTCTCCTTTGGCAAAAGCAAACATCTACCACCCACTCTGTCAACTGAAACAGTTCAGTGTGGAAAAAATATTTTCTATATTTGTTTTTCATACAGTGACACTCATATGTTCGCAAATACACTGCAACCCACTACAGTTACTATTATAAAGTGCGAAAAATTGCATAAAAGACAGAGCTGCTGATGAATAACCTGCCCTCGTTCTTCAATTAATTGGACTCACTGCCATCAGTGTTTTTGATTCCTTTTACTGTGTAAATATCTGTGTGTGTGAAAAGTGTGAAGCTACCAAGGACAAGTTTCCTGTGTGCCGTGCACACTAACTACCCTCTCAGATTATTGTCCTTTTGTCATGAGTGACGCAGGGAGAACGCCTGACGGAACCAAAACGTATTGAAGTTATAAAACACTTTCATATCCTACTTTTAGTCATCTGTCCTTTTCTTTCTTCTCACATTTTCTTGATGTTATTCTTTCGCCAGGTTTTTTCAAAAGAATAATGGAGGTCATTGTGGTATAGAGTTCTCTGTTTATTAAAGTACACTTGTTTCTTTGTAGTGTACTATGCAAGTCAACGTAATTCTGTGCCTGTTCAGCTTCTGTCCTCTAGTTTTATCCACACCAGACACCAATCACTGGTAAACAGTGTTATGATAATGTCACAGATGCAACTGTATTTCTGGTTCATACATGATCATATTTTAGAGCCAAAAAACCTAAAAATCTTCAAAGTATGAAATGTAAATAACTTGTAGTTTGCTTTTCCATTTGTTTCCAAGGAGGATCAAATTTTATGATGCCCCTATCTAAATCAAAAAGACACTTAAATATAAAGGGGTTCTGTCCACAAATTAGTAGTGATTTGAGAAGGGTACATACTGTAGTTAAAATTATAATAAGTGAAAGAAAGAACATCAGTAAATAAATAAATATAATTATAAATACTTCATTACATTATAACTATATAATATTTAATTTGATATTAATACATTTTATTAAAAACTATTTACCTTAAACATGACAGAGAAATTCCTACCGGTATTCAACTCTGGAACAAAATAACAGAAGTGCACAAAATGTAAAACTACGAGGAAAAAAAGCTGTGCCATTGCAAGGGGCATCGTACTGGTATATGAACTTCTTGCTTGATTTTTGCAATATTATGTACAAACTGTAAACAAATATATATATAAAAATAAATCAATTTTGTTTTTAAATTGTGATCCTGGTGGTTAATTTTTGTCAGGACAGATTAACAGTAAAGTGAGAAATTCTCACAGCAGAACACTAAATAGCTTGATCCCCTTATGGGTCCCATTAAGATGTAACTTCTTTTCAATGGCCATTGGTCACTGGCCACTGCAACACTGTAATTAGCCTGTCCAACATTATAATGGGCCCAATGGTAACTAACACAAGTGGTAGACTTTTATTACCTTTGATCAATGAGACATTGCATTTAATGTGCAGAAGGATAAGAGCAGATTTACAAATACCGTTATTTAATTTATTGGTCACTAAGCCCAGACAATGCAGCAGCTGAGAGTAAAGTCAGCAGTCATAAAGGGCACTCTGGGATTTGCCTTGACATTTAAACTTGTCGTCAGCTTCATTATTTAATTTTGGTGAAATTCTGCTCCTAAGTCTCTCATGTGGGATTTTTTTTCCCTTCCACCAGATTTAGTGGAAGTTGCTTGTCCTGTCAGAGACTTACAAGAGAAGAGAGAAAATCCTGCATCAAAGTGTTTCTCAGCAGCTTTCTTGGCAAACCTTTACTTTTCTTGAAAACCTTGTTTGAATCAGCAGTATTTGATTCCTAATTTGTTTAGGAGAGTAGGACTTTCAGCATGAAGCTCAGCTAATATTAGCACAGTTTGGTTTTCTTGCAAAATGCCCATATTTTCTCATCCTGCATGCCTGCGCAGCTCAGAAACCAAAGGAATGTGCTGACTGTCATGAAGCCAAGCGCAGACCAGGACAGCACTGGACTGAAATTACAAAATAAACAAAATGATAATATTTTAAATGATGCTAGAAATTGGCACCAGTATAACACTTATCCTGTTATAAGTTAATAATTCATATCTTAGTTGAGATCTGTTTTGTTATTAGTGAGGAAATGTGTAAGCATCTTCTGTGCAATCCATCACTGCCACAGCGGGATTTGATCTCCTTTCGCCTGGGGAATAACTGTGTGAGAAATATGAGCTGAGACTGATAATGTGCTGGCGAATACAGATTGGAAACATTACCGCTAATAGTGCAGAGGCTACTTTTTGGAAGTCAATAATGACACCCTCATCCTTCACTGGCTCAGGTAACTTCCCTGGCTGTCATATCACCCTTGCTAATGCAAAGCAAGAGCAGTGTGAGGCACAATCCGCTGTTCGCCAGGTGAAATCAGAGCCGTGAAATAAAGTTCATCACCAAACATTAAGGGGGAAAGGTGACTTGGACTTAAGCAAAAACTTGTGTCTGTTGGTAAACCTTAGCCTTCTATTGAAATTCTCCATGCACATAGTTGCAAAATATTTAACTTTAATTTTAACATCATAGCTTCTCTTAAGCTCCAATTGTACTGGATCAGAGCCTTTGATGCACTTTGTAGATACTTTTCTTTGGTTAACTGGCTGACTTCCAATCTCTACTACTTCTGTTTGACTTAATGACATGTCATGTATGATGTGAAATATAAACATCTGTCTTAGAAAAAATCTGAAAATTCTGCATCAGATTCTGAATAAAGTCAGTTGTTGGTCATTAAACCAACACTGTGAAAGTAGAGATTATATACTACAACCATCTGTTCACTTTGGGTTTTTATGACCGACCACACTAATTATTTAATGTCCAAAAATAAGATTTGCTTTTTAAATACTTGTTTTTGTAACATTGTGTAGAAATAAATTGTCATTTATGTTCCAGTTGTGTTTGACTTTGTTTTTACAACTTGCAGGTTACTCTTGACAATTAAAGACGTAAACCAGTGGAATAATAAACTAACCTCAGTAAACAGATTTAATTATATTATTAAAATATATACACCACTATTCCAGGGTTGTTACATAACCCTCATTGAATCCCAATGTTTTGTTATGTTTTTAAAATTATTTCTGGTTCAGAAGGATGAGCCACTGACATTGATTTAATGTATTTCTGACATGATGCACAGCTGCACACATCACTGCAGAAGATTTTTTCTTAGGCTGTTTCCTGGCAACCAGTGCTGTGGTTGATATCTCTGTAATAACGATTCTGAAGAGTTCTTTAGTGTTTTAGCTATTAGGGTCACTTTGACACTGCAGACAATTGTGTCAGATATCAGATGTCATAGCCTCGTCTAGAAATAAGGAAAGTCAGATATCAGACAGAAAGAGTTTCCCAGGACATGGTAAAATATGGCTCATGTGCAATTTTGTGCATGTCAATTATTTGTTATCTTTAAATTTAACTCCACCAAATCTCCTGTTCCATTTTAAAATAGCATATTTACTTGTTTTACACACATCAAAATTTGACCTACTGCTCAACTGATTATTATCCAGTCATCATATTTATCAATAAATGTTAAGAAAGTCGTTCCACATTCTATTTGAGTCGGGTTTGCAAGAATCTTAGTGTGTGTGGCTTGGGAGCAAGATAATCTGTCTAAATATTTATCTAATTACTAATCATTTTCCTAGAAATATAAAAGTTTGTATACTTTCATTTATATTTTTTCTCATATATACTCAAGTTACCAACATGCCAGATTCATGTCTGAGTTGTCTTTCCTGAATGGATATCTCATTTCATTAGAAAGCTCTATCACACAAATGCTGGATTTCTTTGTCTTAATGAAAAGTACGATCAACTTATTTTGTAAACAAGGTAATAACATATTAGGTATTAATGTTTTATTTCATTTTATGTAGAATTAGTGTTTTTATGGTCAGGGAAAACAAATGTTTTCCAACAGAACCTAAATTTTATCATTAGCATGCAAAGCAAAATAATAAAAATAGATTTAGTAACCAATAAGAACATTCTTTTAGTCATTTCCCTTATATGAAAGCAGGCTGACAGGAAAGGGGAAAGACATGCTCTAAATGTCGGCGGGTCCGGGAGTCGAACCTGCGACGGCCGCGTCGACGACTCAAGGCGTCCAAACATGGGTCACGCTGTCCCTACGCCACCACGCCACGCCCCCAAATTTCTATCTTTATCTTAATTTCCACCAATATTTTCAATACATAGCAACATCATATGTCCAAATATTCCAAAAACAACAATTAAATAAACATGTACCAGATTGTTTCAGATGTTTTATCGGTGTGTCACAATGTTCTTTGTTTTTGCTTTCATGCAGTGCAGAAATGCCCTAAATGAATTAATATTCACAGATTGTTTTTATTGTTTACACTGTTTACTGTTTGCTCTTTAGATAGACATTTTAATTCACTTTCTCCTCCTGTTTTTTCATTCATTAATTTGCTTTTTATTTTTTCCCTTTGCGAGATAAATGTTACTTTTAAAAGCTGGAACAACTGATCTTTCCCATTATAGGGATGTCACATCTCGGCCTTATTATGGGCTGATGCCCTGTGTTGTCAAGGTGACCAGAATGCTGAGATGATGATAAAAAGGATGAATGATCTATCAACCACTGTTTAATCCAGAACACATTCATACATTTTCAGAATACACTTCAGGATTATTTTAGTAAAATGTTCATGTTTCTGTTTACTTTTGATTATTTTCTTATAAAACATGTTTGTTTGTAACTCTGTTATATCATATATATTAGAAAACATCTTGTGATGAGACTAATTTGATGTAATAAATGTACTTTTTGAAAACAACATGCTTTGAGCTGGTATTGTACATAGTTTTTATTAAGCCTATTTCTCTGTTAGGATGTTCAGTTAACTGGACTCACCTACTTCCTCTGCCACTGGTAACACGCCTCAGCTTTTTAAGTCTAGTTCTAATCATTGCAGAATCATTAGATTCTCTCTCTTAGTTGCTGGTTTTCCACTTTTCCACTGTTTGTGGCAGATTTTGGCTTTTGTTTTGTCTTAAATATTATTTTTTGGACTCTGCTTATTCTTACTGGTTTTGGATTTAGCAACAAAAAAATGACACTTACAGCAAATCTGTGAAGCCTTCCTTACTAAATTGATAACTGAACCAAATCTATATGTTTCAATTTGAACTAAGTTACTGAAACTGATTCAATTTTCAGTAATATAAGGTAAGTAAATTTTCTTTTCAGAAGGTTTATTTATTAAATAATTATCACCCCTATTGTTTTAGATTAGTCTTCTTCCTTTTTGCTTCATTTATTATCATCTCTCTTTTTCCTTGGCATCTTGTCCCATACTATATATAGGATAAAAACTGGGATCTACTTCTTTCATATACATCCATTTATTGGTCAATCCATTATATTTTCCATTTGCTCATAGAGGCTGCTTTTTCTAAAGTGTCAGAAATGCAAGCGAACTTCACCCAAAGCATTTGTCACATGCCCCAACTGCATCAAGTAGACAGCTTTAAAGTCATTTCAGAATTTTTTTTATTTGATTTATTCTAAACAAGTAAAGTGTCAGAGATGCCCTTCTGGAAGATTGTCCTTGGATTGAGAGGTAAAATACTTGAACTTAAAAACAAGGACACACTCTATAGCAGTTGCAAAATGCAGGGGGTGAAAATCCATTTAAGTTCAGGCAGTAAAAATAAAAGAGAGCGGACCTTTTGATAACACCATATGTGCTCTAAACCAACAGAAAAAAGGCTACAACAGGCATGGACATTGTGTAGCTGGGTTCCCGGAGCAGAGGAGCTTCATTAACAGCTTAGAACTGTGGTGGGTTATTGCTCAAAATCAACAATCTCATAAGACTACAGTGCTGACAAAAAATATACCCTTAATAAAGGTTAAATACTACTGCAACTGATTTGTTGTTTAGTTTTGATGTTTTTGTTAATCAAGACTTCATTCAAAAACAAACAATATTTAAATTTTCCAAATACTATAACAAATCTGAACATAACTGAACAAATGGAAACCAGATCCACTGCAAAAGCCCTGTTCCTCTGCAGAGATGGAGGAGAATGGTTTGATGAAAAGGTGAGGCTATAAAAAGAGATTTTGTGAAATCCTAGTGCTGTTGATGGTGTGTCTAATATGGTCTTTCATGTCTGTCCCTCAGAGATAGATACTTGAGTTTGAGACTTGAATTTTACTTGGACTCCAGGTCTGAGACTCAAATCTTATGAGCAGTTTTCATCTAAAGAGGGACAGGAAGCTGGTATGAAAGCTCCAGCCTGCAGCTGCTGCTTTATTGTGAAAGGATGAATTTGAATTTTGTGATGTTGGAAGAATAAGCACTGCTAAAGGCTTATTGCAATCTGTTCATGTTATATGCAGCTTCACAATAATGACCCTGCAAATTTCTCCCCATATGAGGATTTGGATCTTTAGGGAAACAAGATTAAAATAACTTACCTCAGATACTGTCTCACCATTAAACTAGCTGCGACAATCAACTGAAAACATAACAATAAAAGCAACTTTTGTTCCATTCATTCAGAAATTTAACATCTCTTTTTATCTACTACATTTTGTCTTATCTATTATGTTGTAATCCTTACATTATACTTCAACATTTACAGCCTCTCCCTGCTGCTTTAGTGACAAATATCCCAACAGATATCTCATTTGTGACATTAAAAAAAACATCCCTTCACCAGCAGTGTCCTTTTTCCTGTTAAATTTCTCCGTCCTGTGAAAAACTTGTTTCCATGGTTTTGTGGTGTTGGCAATAATCCAAAGACTACAGACCAGGCTTTTCTCTGCGCTGCAAATGGGTTGTTAGTTTTTTTCCTGCCAGAGGTCATGGTGCTCTGTCTCCTTTATACAGATGTTTCAGTTGGGTGTTCAACTGGGGTTCAATGCAACTCATGCTGCAGAGTCTTACAAACTCTGAAAACAAAAAAAATGTAGTGGAATATGGGTCGCAGAGGTAGTAAATTTTAATACACTAGACATTTTGCTTCAATGTCCGACTATCATGGTTCCATAGAGGAAAAGAATCGGTGCCTGTTAGTGAAAGCTGCTTTTTTTATGCCAAGCTGCTGACAGTCTGTGTAGATTCATTCATCTTACTTTCCTAAACATTTCCTCAAATGAATGACAAACAATGTTGACTTACTCTCAGCTGTTTTCCATATCTGCATGGGTTGAATGTCAATTTATTAAACTCATGCAGAGAGTCATGCTCAACAGACTGAAGGTTAAAACTCGTTGTAAATCATATTAGAATCAGAGTGAATTGAAACAAATGATTAGTTCTGTTATACAGCCTCATTTGATCAGTTTATGAGTTGGGTTTGGAAAGAATATGGGAAATTAAGACCTTTATCTGGTATGGTATTCATAACTTCTAATGTCTTTACTGTCTCAGAGTATTATATATTTGTGTGTGTGTGTGTGGGTGTGTGTGTGTGTGTGTGTGGATGTTCTCTCTCTCTGTGTTTGAGTCTGTCTCATTAGGCTGTTTCAGTGACACTGTTGTGGAAGAGGCCACCTATTAATCCTCTAGGGATTGCATAAAGCTACAAAGAGAACAGATGACACAGCAAACAGGTCCCTGTTTTCTGTAGGGAGTTGATAATTAGGGTTACTATTAGTGTTAAACAGCCAAACTTTACAGCATTATGGGAAATGTGCAGTGATACATGTGGAAACAAAAGGAAAGAATCCAGGTGTGTTGTGAACTAACTCAACCAATCTAGGTTGTTTAACCCTGAAGCCGTAAAGCAGCTTGACACAACTACAGTCTTTATTCTAATTTCTTTACAATGAAATGGTTAGACAACTACAGTTTTGAGTTTTAATAAGTAGAATTGAATGCACAAGTTAGATTTTGTTTATATACATGGAAAAAACTACACACAGGTTCAAATGTACATGTATAAACTGTAGGAATAAATACATAAATAAATGTATTTATTGTGCCATGTTGCACAATAAAATATACATACATGTACTTTTCAGCTTCTTGCATTTCAAGCATATATCCGCAACACTTTTCTTTGTAGAACTTTTAAAGCTCATTTAAATTGTTTCGTTTTTTTGGCACGGATCCGACTCTTAAATGTAGTTATGTAGTCAAAAATGTTAGGATCCTTTACACATGTATTCTAACACCAACTGTGGGAAAACCCAAATCTGAGTTTCAACCACCTGGCTTAATTTGTCACTCTCAGAGGGAAATAGATTCATTTGAATCATCAAGAATGGTACAAAAACAATTAGGGTGCAAGCACATTTGACGGCTCCAATAAGTCAAAGATCCCAAAGACACATTAATGCTGATTTTGGGACGGTTAAAGCAGACTAACACTAAGCTTCTGGATTCACACATCAACCCTTTTTAAAGAAAAAGGATATGGACTGCATCTACATCTGCAGGGTGAGAAACCAAATGATTTACCAGAATATTACAATTCTGTTAACATCTTCAAAATGTTACACCTTGCAGGTGTCACATTGCAGTTCATCTTAAATTCCAGGATTTTGACATTTACTTTGTTTTTAAAGTTTTCTCTCCTTTCATGTGGCATTCACCTCTTAGAATCTAACCGGGAAAATAAAGCTGCAACTTCACAACCTTAAACTAAAACTTTGTCAAAGCACCTTTTTCAGTGCCACCATTCAGTTATCTTCAGTACACATCAAAGAGCAAAAATATTTGATCTGGAATAGAGGAATAAACCAGAGATAAAGTTCAGCTGTCCTAGTAGAATCGTCTTGACATTTTGTCCTCTGTGTGTTTTAGTTAAAGGGACTGAAACTCTTTTCGAAAATAAAAACAAAAAGAAACAACAGTGACATTGCAAAAGCGGCTTCTCTAAAAGCAATAAACTCACAAGATGGAAAATGGTGAAGGAGCTCCACCAATTTCCAAGAATTCTGGTTGCATTGTCCATGTGACAACAGTCTTCTGCATTTTCCATATTTCTGGACTAAATAGTAGGATTACAAGATGGAAGCCTTTAGTGTTTTCTGTTGTAAACATATCTGTAATTGTAGCTCACAGAAAATGTATATTAACAAGAAGATGGAGGACCTTTCCTTTCCAACAAAAACAGACTCTGTTACTTTAAAAATTATTAGTTTTACCTATTAATTATAAAGCTATATTGGAAGGAATAACCCAAGGCTGTGCAATTATTGCCACTTATATGACAGAGAGTCTACAAACTCCTGACTGGTTTCTGTAAGTCATAACACATTCTTCTAGGTTTTGTTTGACATATTAATATGAACGTGTATGCAACCAGCCTATTGCTGTTTATTAATGTTTCTAGTTTATATAAGTACATCTTTAAAAGTCCAGATTTTCAGTCCCACTGTGAGGGGGCGTCAAAAGCCCACAGGAGGTGCTGACAGGTCATTTAGGTTTCTGCATTTTTCATCATCCTATATGTTTCAGTGCTTTTTTATGAACAATCACAGGTTCATGGTTGTTACACCAGGTTTTAATTAGCACATCCCATCAGGAATCAGCATCACTGTTTAGCTTAACCGTCTTCTCACAAAACAAAATGCCACAAAACTCACTCAGTTGTAAAATTCAGATGTTCTTGTGATTTGCTAATGAGCGCGAGTACAAATGCAAATTACTTATTCACAGAACTTGATCTGGGATGCTTGATACCCGCTGCCACCAGCAAGATTCATGTGGATTTACTAATTGGTAGGCTTACTCAGTGTTACATGATGCACATAATATTGCATCTTCATGATGAGTCATCTGACATTCTTGTCTCTTCTCACACCATCAGTCAGAGTCATTAAGATGACAACACAGAATAAACCACTGCAGTGAAGAGCAGGAACGAAAACTAAACTGGTCAAACTTTTAACGGTTTAAACCTGACTCAAGAAGCAACACAAAAATTCATCTTATTCTAAACCTTTACAGTCTTCATTAACAAACTGATATTATGAGAAATAAAAATGAAGAATTGAAGAGATACAACCTTGAAGGATGAAAACATATTTGGTATCTAAATTCTCTCTACAAGTATCTATTAGGACATTATTTTCTAAACGATGCTGAAAAAAAATATCAATGATGTGAATGGCACAGTAATGAAGGGCATCATGGCCACCCAAAAAGAAATAATAGTAAGTTTTTGATTTGCTCTAGAAGCTGATGTCAGGATGTCAGCTGATGTTTTTATCCAATTTATCCAGTAAAACAAATGTTCTCACTTCTGTTTCTCCATAAGGAGCATGTTGACTGTGTCTTCTTCCCTCTGTCCTCCATCTTCTTGTTTACAAATCTCACCTAACTTTCCTGCAGAGCAGAATGTTTGAGGGCAGTCACCATTTGTTTCTCTCGGCTGCCAGTCACATATCCTTCCTTGAAAAAGACCCATATTGAAGGTCTTTTTTTGACTACAAAATAAATACATTTCAATGAAAGAAATTGTTTGATGCTCTACTATTCCATCCACAATGTCATCCTTAATGTATTGCTTAGATGAATGACACTAAACACTCTTTTTAAGAAAAATATGTTTTACAATCACTTCTTTGCTTCAAAATATAGTTAAAGTGCACTAGATATTTTTATGTGTACTTCATACTTAAAAATCTATAAAATATGACGACATCTATTCTGTATGAGTTGCTATAGAGCATAATGGCGCATCCCACTAATGTCAAATGGCTGATAGACTACCGGGTGTTACTGAGTGAAGGAGTTTGCTAACTCTGCATGCAGCTCAGACATCTGCCTGAAGTCTGAATTTTAATGACTTGTAGGTGGCCAGGGTTCAGTGTAAAGTATACAGCAGTGCCTTGCACAGAGGGGCATATGCTAATTCCCATGCAGTGGTAATAGAAAAGCTGGTGGTTTTGATTGCACTGCAGCACTACAAAAAATAAATGCTTGCAAATAAATGTCTTGTCACACTGGTGTTTTCATGAAACTCAGAGTATGTGTTCCCTCACAACATGAACAACTAAAGTCTTCTTCACATCAGGAGGAAGGACACCCATCTCTTGTTTTGCATCCTTATTAGATGTGACATCCAGTTTCTTTGCCCATCAGCTGCCACCCTTTGCTGCTGCACTTGTGGTACCCAGACATAAAACCACTATAGATCAATTCAACCATGATTATTAAATTATAGTGGAAAAGTAAAAACTAGCAGTTGTTATTTAACTGCACATCCATCAGAACTGATTTATCTTGTGAAATTTAGATTTAAAAGTGGAACCACAGTCATATATAGAACGACTTCACTAACAAACCTATTCACTTTCACCACCATTACAGTGAATTACAAAGGTATTCCTACAAACTTCAAAGGATTTCACTATGATTTTATGTGGTATGGAACCACAAAATAGTCAATAATATTAAAATCAAAGAAAATTGATGTATGTTTTTAAAACTGTTTACAAATATAAATCTGAAATGTGCGGCATGCATTTGTAATCAGCTATTCTGAGTGGAGATTTGATGCAAAAACATTTAGCAGCACTCTCTGCTGCAAACATTTTACACACATCCAGAGCAAACATTTCATCCAGTCTTCTTTACAAAGTGGTAAAGACTGAATGGAGAATGTCTGAACAGTAATAGATTTAGGTTTGACATTTGAATGAGTCATCCTTATAAGCATGACTAAGCTTATATCTATTCAAGCCTGGCTGCATGTTTAGGGTTATTGTCCTGCTGAAAGATGAACATTTACCCAAGTTTCAAGTTATTTGCAGCCTCTAGCGGATCTTCATCAAGCATTACCCTGCTTAGTTCCCTTCATCTCCCCAACCTCTCTGAACTGCTTCTCTGAAGAAAAGCATGGGTCAAGCATAACACTGCCCCCACCATGCTTTACTATGGAGACACAACAGAGCTGCCAACACAAAGTTTGCCACTGCAGTGATGTTTTGTATGAAGCCGAAAAGTTCCATTTCAGTTTCCCCTGATGGAAATGCCTTTTTCCACGTCTGTTAAAGTAACTCATTTACAGAGACCTTTGGGATATTCAGAGTTTGACACTTTCAAGCTTCTCCCATTATTATCCATTCATGATGCTGTTTGTTCACTAATGTTCCCTAACAAATGCCTGAGGCTTGAACAGAAGACGGAACAGCTGTATTTACACTGACACTAAATTGCACACAGGTGGATTTTTTATTTATTTTTTTACTTTTTGCTGCTAATATGTTTTCTTATGTTGACTTGTGCATTGGTTTGCACTGAATTTCATTCATGTTATATTTTTATAGTGGTTGTAACTTGGCAAAATGTAAAAAATACACTGTAAACACTAATTGATTCAGAAATACAGTATCTTATGTAGACTTAAAAAAAAAAAAAAAACGTTTGATTTTGAATTAAAGGTGGCAGAATTACATGTTTTCCAGGCACAGTGGGCCATTTTAAAGCAAAATCAAGTCTCTGTGTTACCTTCATTTGTTACAAAATACTGTATATATCAAACATGACTTAAAGAAAATTTGACTTCCTAATTTAACTCTTTGAAATTTGGACTCTATCACTATAAAAAGTCTTGCTCTTCATGTAACCCCACATTCAGGAGTCATCATAACATTGCTCTTCTATTAGCCTTTTAACATCATTTTTAGCAGAGTTATGCTGAGAAGTAACTGGTATACTGTAATGAGCTGAGAAGCTAGCAGTTCCACCAGATGTCTGCTAATTGCTGCTTGCTAGTTTGAAGGAGCTGAGGGAGGGAGTTGGGGGGAGGGGTTATTCTGTGAGGCAGGAGCTCAGAAGCTTGTTAAAGTCGAAAGCGGTGCCAGGTCCCTCATGGCGTTTTGCACAGCTAAATGGTTGCCATGGAGATTACGGTATTTATCAAACATACATAAAATAACAAAGGCAACAGTCCAGGTATGCTTTTGATGAGGGAATATCATATGATGTAAAGCTCAAAAAAGTTGATCTTACATAATGCTTTAAACTGGACTCCTGTTTGATCACCTGGGTGAACAAACTGATGTTTTCTTTCTCTTTCAGAAGACAAGATATGTTGAAATCACGATCTTAAATTGCACTTGCTTTCTCCTGCTGTCACTGATGTTGGCACACAGCTGCAGCTGTTTCCATGCCTGGCCAGTCATTCAGAGAATCAGCATTTATTTTTTATTAAAGCAGTCTTTAAAGGCAGTAAAAAGTGATTCCTCCACTTCCAATTTATGAGTCTTATTGATTGAAATTCTGACAGAGAATCTGCCTTAAGCATATTTTAAGTAAGAGTTGGAACATGCATATCAGTGAAGCATGAGGGAAGACTACAGAGAGATCCTTAATGTAAAAAGAGCATAAATTAGAGCACAGTTATTGAAAGAAATTCACAAGTGATTCATGTAATGTATCAATTCCCAAATTGTCAAAATGTTCTTTTTCTGAAGGAACATAAAGGACTGGTGAAATAAAACAGCTATATGTTGATCAAATAAGATTTTGTGACTAGGAGAAAGACTTTCAACAATTTACGACCAACAGAGCCCATGGATGGTATTTTCAGTTCACTGCAATAAAAAGCTTAAAAAAATAACGTTAAACCTCTGATTTAACCATTTGCAAAGATTCCTCTTTGTCCAAGTTCTACAGCCTTTAGGGGGCAGTGTTGATTCATATCTCACCTTGTATCTCATAGCCATTGGAAGAGCTGCATGTAGGAGGGAAAGAGTGAGCACAGCTGAAGATGAGGAGGCAGAGAAGTGTAGGAGTTTGGAAAAAGAAGGAAATCTAGAAGAAAATAAAAAAGAAAGAAGCAGATGCGTACAAAAAGGTGGGCGGAGAACATGGGAGGAAAGCTGAGTTTGAAAAGGATCCACAATTATTACCATTAGCCTATTATACTTCTTAACACAACCAGTTAGAAAGTTAATTATACATATTTATCTTTTTTTTCTCCCACTGTTGAACATTGTTGCACATACATCTCTTCCCGGTTGCAAAAATGTAAAGATCATTTGTAGAAGACTCCAAATTAAAGTCCAGTTTTTGCCATTCAAAAAATGCCTCCTTCTCTGAATGAAGGCTGAATATGCAGTGGAGTGTGGTAGTCAAACCTCCTGAAAAGAACACAATCTCTTTGCTCGGCTTAGCCGTCCCTTTTCTCATCCCTCTGCGCCCATCTTCCTTGATACACTCTCCTCTCTTCTGTCTCTCCAGGTAGATAAGGTCATTGATCAAGTGAAGGCATTTGCGTCAGTGTCAAGCTGTGAAGTTGATGTTGAATTAAGCAAAATGAATTTTCTCAGGAAAAAAAATTAAAAGTCAGGAAACCTTGTCTTGAGAAGTAGGTCAAGGGGAATACATAAAAAATAATTATAGGGTGACTAATCAACATCACATTTAGGTAGAGGAGGTAATAATTGGGTAAGTGAATTGAAGTTAAAAAGGAGAAGAGAAAAAAGGTAAGAAAATAGAAAAGTAGTTAAGCAACCACACCACATTGTCATGGTGTTGTAGTTAATCTTTAAGACTGTTGCTGTTAGCTAATACATCATGATAATGTATAATAACACGTTATTATTCTATAATAACACGTTTTGAGGATACATATAGTTGGTGTCTAAAAGTTCCCAAGAAATGAAGACCTGATTCACATTTTTATGTTGTCTTAATCTCTCTAATTAATTAACACTTACTGAAACAGGGAGAAGCTCTGTCTGATCAGATTTCAGAACGTCTGAAGTGCTTTAAAAGCCAGTTTTCTTAAAAAAAACATGTAAATGCTGATAGCAGAGACCTGGCATAGCCAGTGTTTTGGTTATTGATGCCAAGTTTTTTTTTGCATGTCAAAAAAAAACTTGGAAAAAAAAGACAGTAAGATTATTCAAGAACAACAGCAAACAAATATTTCCAAGGATGTTATTTGAATACATTTTCTTACAAAAGTCCTCATGAGCTCATTTTTATATTTTATAACAATCTGAAACTTTATATATCTTATTAGGATTCTATCCTGTGGAACAAAACACATTACTAATAGTGTAGTAGAAGAAAAATTACAAATAATTTTCAAAATACTTCAGTTTGAAAAGAGGGGCATGCATTTGTACTCAGACGCACTGAGACAATAATTTGAAAACATTCCTTTTGCTGCAAGTCTTTTGAGGGGTGTCCGGTTTCGAATAAGAAAATTTTTCTCAATTTTCTTAAGCAATAACAGCTCAAACTCAGTCAGATTGAATCGAGAGTGTATACATACTGTATATATAGATGTCAAATATGAATCCTTGTCACAGATTCTCCTTTGGATATCTGTCTGGACTTTGATCAAGCCGTTTATTAACATGAATATACTTTGATACAAAACCATACCTCTGTAGGTTTCCCTGTGAGATTTTGTTTTGCTTTTTCTAACAGGTTTTCTTCCAAGCATATGCTCCGCCATTAGCTCCATCCATCTTCTTATCAACTTTTACTACATTCCCTGTCCCTGATAAAGAAAAGCATTGACAAAGCACAATGCTGCGACCTCCTTGTTTTACGGCAGGGATGATGTGTTCAGGGTGAAACGCCGTGGTCGATGTTGGCTAGAAGGTTTATTGTTTGGTGAAGGATTTGTGTGAGACATTATTTTATAACCTAACCATGATTGAACCGAACCACCACCCAGCAAAAATGGCTTATTGCATCACTGATTTTCTACTGATACATATTGTAGGCATAATAAGGATCATATTGTCACCATCTCAGTAATCTGTCACAGAGTACAACAGGGCATTATTATGCATAGTAGAGCATAGTAATGCCCTACTCTCATTATTTGCATACTAAATATTTAAATTTAGCAGTTCTTTTTGGGCTACGTTCAATAGAAAACACTCCGCTGACATCAGAAAGTGCTTGTCAACACAAACAAGCCGTTTGAAATTTATATTTTTTCCAAATGCTTCAATCTCTCCTAAACATTATCCCTGACCATGCAGTGTCCCGTTTTCATGTTCACTAATGTTTTCTGACAAGCATCTGAGGCCTTCACAGAACAACTTTATTCATAGTGAGATTAATAATTAATGTTGTATTGATAAACATAATTTTTACATGACATAATGTAGCTGTTAGGGATAGTTTACATATTTAGCACCCTGACTGATGCTTAATTGAGAATCATGCCTTTTGGGATTTTTTGGATGCAGAAACTTTATGTAGAAAATAAGCATTATGTTTTGAGTTTTTCCACTGTTTTTGTAAGTGAGAAAAATTAAGAACCTTTAGCTCATCTCCACTGCATTATTCACTCCTCTGGCTGTGAAATAACACAAACAAGAGAAGGATAAAAATAAAAAAATTGGTTATTTACAAGGTGGACTAAGTCACTCACTATAAATTCTTATGGAGATTAACAAAAAAGATTTCAGCTGAACATATGCATCATATTTTCTAAGATGGCTCGAAAGATCTTCTGTAACATCAAACATGTTTTCCAGCAAAGGAAGTAACTTTAAAAGGGGCCTTCTGACAGCACCCAGTGTAATGAAGCCAATCACTTTTAATTTAGCCTCCCTGCGTCAGCTCTGTGATGGTATAATTGGGTTACATAATTAACACTAGCAGGAAAACACAGCACTTCTATCAGTGTCTTGCAGGAGGATGAAGAGCTAAGAGCTGTTGCAAACAGGAGGAGAGGGGGAATAAATAGTGTCAGTGTGCTGACAGCTATGATGTGCTAGATCTGGTAAGGAGATAAGCTAAAGGTAGAGAAAACAAGAGGAGAGAGGAATCAAACTGCTTAAGATTGATGAACAGAGCAGAGGGGGATTTAGATGAAATAAGACTAAAGACAGAAAAGGGCAAGAGAGAGGACATATGAGAAAAGAAACTTACTCGTTACTGCAACTAGCTTTAAATGGTAAGCATGAATGAATGCAAATGTTTTCACTCAAAAGGTCACCAAGCAATCCAGTGGCAATACTAAACCATCGCATCTTGATTACCAGCTCTCTTCTGCTTTTTTTGAGGTTTTTTTGACCGTTTCTATTAAACCTTGATGATCAACACAGGAAATAAAATCAAAGCTCTAATTTCTCCTTTTCATGTCACAGGAACATGACACTCCAAATGAAGCAACACTGGAATGAATGTACTCATTAGTGAAAAGGATGAGCATATATTAATAATGAAAACACCATATGCAATCTGTAGTGGAGGACTGGTACAGGAAGAAGAAAGAGGTTGATGAAATAGAATGCAAGGCCTTCATTAAGTGCAGTGACAGCAACCTGCTTTCGATACGGAGGGAAGCTGCTGCTGCTCGGGGACCGCTTGTACTCTGAGGCTACAGTGTGAACTCCAGGAGAAGACTGTGGAATTTTGCTTTGAAGCTCTGAGAGCTACGGAGCTGCAGCGGTGACGGACAAACTTTCTCCAAAAATGCCTAGTCAGAGACAGAAAGGAATCTAGAAGAAGAGAGCAATCAGTCATCATTCTGACTCTGCAGCAGAAAGCAGCCAATCAGAAGCCAATCAAAATCTCCACTCTCGGGACATCAAAAATAACTCGGAGTAATTCAGCTGCACAGGCTGCTGGGAATCAGTTCGTGATCACTGGGTCCTTGCTGGGAAGGCAGAAAAGTTAGTTTGGAGTCATGACTCACATTTAAACTTACAGCTACCCGACAAGTTCCTCTGCACAATGTGGCACATCCAATATGCCACATCATTTTGAAAAGAGTGCAGAGGTATTTTAAACATTGAAATAAGTTAAACAACATAAACATGTCTTCCACTATTACATTGGAGAACATTTTGAGTTAAAAGGTTTGTTTAGTGAAGTATTACTATTTATTTTACCAGGTTTTGGTTATACATATTCAGATAACAATGATAAGAAAAGACTCCAGAGATCAAATTAAATTAAAGGAGTTTGCTAATTGCAAGATAAAAACATGAGTAGTAAATAAATGTGGTTGCTGTTTTCAGAAGGGTGTGGTGATCAAAGTAAACTACTGCAAATATAACTGTCAAATAACGAACCTTCAGTAATAAAATATTCAAAGTTTAACAATGGAAAACACATCATGTGTATTAAGACTGAGTAGTCTTACATCTTGAGCATTTTTTATTTTGTCAAGCTGTACAACAAACTGTTTTGGAAAGTTTATCTTTGTGTTGCTCTGGGTAATTTTTAGCTTGTCCAGGGTGACCCCACCTCTCGCCCGGGACGCAGCTGGAGATAGGAACCAGCAACCCTCCCGACCCCATTAGGGACGAAGGGTGTTCAGAAAATGGATGGATGGATGGATGGAATATTCATATGCGAGTGTGGCCGGGTAAGAGCTCAAACCTAAATCTAATGTAAAAAATTTGACTTGAAAAAAAACTTGAAAAATTAGCCAAGCTATATTTCAAAGAAAAATAGACAAAAACTTCTGTTAGAGTAAAAAAGTCAAACATTTATTGGATCCAAAATTAAATTTCACGACCCGTTTTTTCTTACTTTAACCTTGAAATCAGTACAGGTTTTCTGTAAAAACATTCTAAGGCATAATGGAAATTGTAAACTGTTTGCTAAAGTTCTACAAAGCACAAGCAGCATTTTTTCTGTATTTCTGACCACCATGGGCCAGTCTGGTCCAGAACTTACAGTTTAAGGAAAAAGAAAACTTGATTTCCTTGCTGGTAAGCAGCCCGAGGCGACACGTCTTCATGGAGTAGGAACAGAAAAATGGAAAAAGGAGCTGCCATTATATGTCACTGTTTGCTTTCTTCTTTTGGAATATGTGGTACATTAATTATTCAAATTCTTAAGCTATATATGTTAATGTTAGTCAGTTGAAATAGCTGTGAACATTTGATCATGTGGGCTTTGGTAATCTAGCCATTTTTGTGTGTTTTGTTCAACTGCACATGCCAAATTTTTCTGTGTTGTTCATGAATCAGGAGAGGGCCGGTCACTTGCTGTGGCAAATTGAGTCTATGTTGTGTTTACACCTGTATAGGAAGCTCTGAGACTGATAATCTGCTCAGAGACAGCTACGACAGAGGAGAAGGTGGGTGTTTGGAGAGAAGGGGAAACAACTATGTACTGGAGTGATAAGAGAAAAGGGAGGAAATTGGGAGGATGAATTTAGATACTTCAGGAGAGATTGTTGAGAAGGGATGAAAACAGTCAAGTGGAGGACATGATAAGAATATAGAACACATGAAAGCCAATGACACTTGAATCAGAGTGATGTGCACCTTTTGTTTTCACCCGTATATAACATTTTGGATGAATGATAAGAATATATTTGGACCTCATAACTTTCAACAATCACTTTCTTCTTAAAGATCTTACCAAAGAGGTTTATTGGTGAAATGCACAACAAATAGCCATCAAGTCCAAGGATTCTCCCACTTGAGCTGTGGTTTTCTGCAGCTCCCCCCCAGTTATGATCAGTCTGTTGGCTTCATCACTAATTAGTCCTGTCTTTACTTAGATTGTCTGCTCAGCTGAACTGCCATGTCTTTGCAGACTTTCAACTGAGTCATTCCTATTATTTTTAGGTGATGGATTTAAGAGCAGTCTTTGAGACGTTTAAAGCTTTTGATATTGTCTTACAATACATTTAGTTTGGTAGCTGAGACATGATAAACTCTGAAAACGACAATATATTGTTAAATGTTGCTTTAACAAGACTAACAGACAGCTGTCTGCAGGAGTGTGTGTTGCTGTCCGAGTTGGAGCTTTGTCAGCATGCCTTACATTTTCCCAGGCCTGATTATTGAAAGACGAGGAAACATGGCTAGTTACAGCTGGTCAAAACACGCCTAGCCAGCATGTAGGTGTCAGTGAGTACTTGTGTTTCTCTGCCCTGAAGGCTCAAAATATTCGCCTAGCATATTTCATCTTGATGAGGATCCCAGTGGGACTCTTTGACAGTTTTAGAGTCCATGTATTTTCTCATGAAGGTGCACAGCGATACATCATTCACTCTAAATAAACTAGCCTTTAACCTTGGAGATAGCTACAGACCATAAAGGGAAAAAGTAATTATGAGCCTCACTTTCTTTTACGCTCTGCATTTGTATTTTGGATCACCTTGTGTTAAATGACATGCTGTAATAAGTCATGTGCTGTTACTCATCTGAAGTTACATGCACCTCATTTTGAGGTCTTGTAAAAAGTTTTAAAATCATGTTCAAAACTCAAATGAAATAAATAAAAAGCCACAAAATGGTACTTTACCATGTAAGGAGCAAAAAAAGTATTATTTCATTGTAGCTAAGGAGCACTTTGATTGCATTATTAATAATGTCAATGCGTATTAGAAAAACAGGAGTCATGCAGGGATAATCACCATTTCTGTTTCCACACTGCTTCTCTATAATTCTTACAGTTCCTAATCTGCCGGAGATGTGGATACACTTTCTGCAGCAGCTTATACATGCTGTCTGACAGAACGACTCCCTTCATGGTTCATAAGAAATGTCAAGAATCACCACCGGAAAATAAGCGTAAAGTCAATGTTAATGAGGGCCCTTTTATTAGAGAGCCAGTAGTTTTTTTATATTAAGACTCCTGACGAGGGAGACTCTGACCGCTGCACCAAGAACATTCATAATAAATTTAATGATATGAGTTTGGTATTTCTAATACTAGGAAAAACTGCGTTCAGCTGCATCATCTTACCTGCATGAGCTCCAGGTGGTGCTTCCACCTCCAGAGTAATCTTCACAGTCTAACTTCACTCTCCAGATATTAGAAATAGTTCCACTGAAATTTTATACCTTGTCTTCTGTCACACAATATTCACAGCAATTCTTAAATAAATAGTTTGGAGTAGATCAAATGTGCCTCTATTGAATCAATGCTAACCAAAGAAAATTGCTTGTCTACTCTAATGAAAAGGTCCAATCTTAAAGAGCTACTTTTAAGTATTTTAGTGTCTATAGCACTTTATAATAGTTATTTTGTGTTTACATAAAAAAAAAAAACATTTTTCAAGCTGCTTTCAGCTTCTAGCATGCTGAACTTCCTGTTTTGCAGAGAATACACTCACAAAGTTACGAGAATAGGAATGTGCATAACCAATAAATACAACAGAATAAACTGACTGCAGATGTATTTCAGAGAACTAAAGACAGACACACAACAGGTATAAAGCTGTAAGGCTGAAACTGATGGTGAAAGGATTCTACACCTCCTGTATAAAAAGAAACATTTCCCAGATTGTCAGGAAAACATCCAAGTGCAAATGTGTTTAACAGAAGGAGCATCACTGTTTGATGGCTGGGAAAGCAGGAGGTAATAAACCTTTGTTTGACAAAAAGAGCACAGCAGTATTATACTTCCTTTCACACTGAAACTAAGTTCGACACATTTACTGCGGTGCAGCAAAGTTTAAACACAGGCAGTCCTTAATTCAGTATGAAGAAGGGCATATGTAGGTTAAGAGTTTGCACATATAAAATTTGTTTATGCAAAGTTTGAAGACTGAAGATGAAAAACAAGAAATTTTAAATCATAAAGACAATAACTTTGAAACTTAGTTGTAAAACTTGAAAAATTAATCACCAAACAGAATACAGTACAAACCTAAAATAAGTTGTGTCTATACAAAGCTTATTTTTTTTTTTAGACTGAAATAAGTATGAGATTAACCACAACATCTGAGGTCAAATATTTTTTTATATTTTGCAGCTACATATAAGATTGATTGTGGGTGGACTGTGGAGTAATGTGACTAATGCTTGTCTGGGTTTGTGGAGATTAGATACAACATGGTGACATATTTTTTCCTTTTTTGAAGTAAAAAAAATAAGGACTGATCTTAAAGGTTTAGTTTCAACAGATTGGTCTTTTAGCTCAGAGATATCAGAAAGTCACACTCCTGCTCACTCATTGGTTCTCCCCTGTCATGCCTTGAAAACTCTGAAAAGGTAGATGGGCTACACAAGAGCTGAGGCTTATCTTGGATATGAATTTTCACTTCAGTGAATATATCATTACGATATAGGTATTTTCAAGGCTGTATGCACTGGTAGACACACTTTGGCTTCATATTACACATAGCCTGCATAACCTGTCGTGGCGTGCAAGATGATGCACATAAGACTCTTATGTGCATCATAAGAGCTGTGCTGACCCAAACAGAAGCAGATACCTGTGTACAAAGTTCACATTGAGATGAACATGCTGTGAACTTTAAATGGACTGCACACCTTTTACTGTGCTCATTCTCCAGAAAGCATTTTCCTGGGAAAGAGACGGCTTCTTAATAGTCAAAGATGTCTTGCTCATCTTTGAAAGCATTTGAGAAAAAAGCTCAGCTTTATCAGTGTTATGTGGTGGAGGTTCGTAACAGAAGTCCCCTATGCAGGCTGGAGATATAAAGACTTACACTTTTGCACATTTGTCTTTGCAAAATATCTTAATTTCAGTCAAACTGGATCAAAAGCTTCTCTAAACATCACTTTTCCAAGTCTTGCTGCAGATTCTAAATTTGATTTAGGTCTGGAATTTGATATGACTAATTTAAAATATGTGCTTTAATCTAAACTGTTTACCAAGATATTTCAGGTTGGTGGTGCTGCAGAGTGAGTTTTTGCTTAATGTCAATCTTTTGCATGGTCTTCCTCTGCCCTCACTCCAGAATCTCTTGTTCTTGTTTTTGTAAATAAATGTTTGATAAATGTTTGTGTGAATATACATGCTCCCACAGAACTTATTTTATTTATTATAAAAGTCATATTGATAGCTCATAATATTCTACAGTTAAGAAAGAAGTTCAGATTTTACAAGTTGGTTTGATATCTTTAAGTACTTGGGTGCCGCTGAATAAAGTCAAACAAAATGCAATTAAATGATTTCATTTTTTCCTTTACAAAGATTGATCAATGAAAGAAAAAAAAAACAACTATAGATTGTCATCAGTTATTTTGGAAACCAGCAGAATGTGGCAACATTCTCTAAGCATGATCTCTAAACTTGAAATATTACCTAGTTTTCTCAGATATGGATTGATGCACAATTCAAAAACACAAACAACAAAAAGCACATCTAATTTGAATTAGCTTTAATTTTAAAAGCTAAAACAACGAACATTCCTTCTAAGTATATTCACACCTTAGCTTGATGCAAACCAGTTTATTAAGCATCAGAACTGATTGCAATCCCAGGATCTTAAGTTTAAGATGTGGAATGATGAGGTTATGGAGTTCCTTTGGATTTTATGTTGTTCAACAATTGTTAATTTTGAAGATGAAAGATTCCTCATCCCGAGACAGGCATCTGTGTAATGATCAGTATGACAAGACATCCTGACTAATTTAGAATAATGATGAGGGGAAAAGTGGTATTAGCCTGGAAGAAAAATATGAAACATAAACAAATGTAGCATCTATTTTGGGAATGTGCTCATTTGTGTAGAGATTATAACTGTTAAGGTGTTTCAGAGGGTCATTCATCTTTAAAGTCCAGGTAATGGAGTGTGTTTAGGTTTCAGTCTGCCTGTCTACTGGTCTGTGGTGTGTGAGTTTGTGCAGGCCAAACAGTGACATTTGAATTACTCCTTATTCACACCGACTTCATGTAAGGCCTGCAGTAACAAAGTAACAAGTCAATTTGTCCACAGTGGCACTGCCATACAAAATTTATGAATGGTTCACTTCACTCAGACACCAGAGAGGAGTATGATTCATTTTCTGAATACACACACACACACACAAACACACGCCCACACACCCTGCTCATATTTACTTTCAGGGTTTGTACTGGTGGCGTAAATTGTAACCCAGCATCTCCAATCTTTAATAAAATGTCCAACAAACAAACTAAAAAGGTGTGACTGGACATTCTGAATTGCACTTAAAGTAATTTCACAAGCAAACAAGATGTACTGTGATCTCATAAAAGATGACTGTTGACTTAACACCCACAATGCTGTGCAAGTTCACACTTTCAAAGATCAGTCAATGAATATCTAAATTAACTCATAATTTAATATTTAAATGCAAGTCTTGCAGTCTTTATAAAGATTGTTTTACTTTTTAAATCAATCTTTATAAAAATATAAAGCATTTTTATATGCTTACATCTGTTTATAGACAGATGCAAGATGCCATGCACCGTTTTCAAAATATTCACTGTTCCATCACAGCCATGTTTTTAGACTGTGGGAGGAAGCCGGAGAACCCAGAGAGAACCCACCATGCACAGGGAGAACATGCAAACTCCATGCAGAAAGACCCCGGGCCGGGAATCAAACCCAGGACCTTCTTGCTGCAAGGCAACAGCTCTACCAACTGCGCCACTGTGCAGCCCAGTTTGATATAAAATTTTATATAAAATTAACATTTTTTTAACATCAGAAATTACATTTTTGTTTCATTGTACAATGCTGTGAAAAATTCTTTACAGATTTCTTCTGTTTTAGTTTTTTTTTTTTTGATCATATGTAAATGTAGACCATTAAATAACTTCTAATGAACAAACAAACAAATGTGCTAGATTAAATTAAATTTAGAGAAACAATTGCCCCCTAAACCTGATAACAGATTGAGTCACCTTTGGCATAGACAACTATCTTAACGGGTTCAGAATGACTGACTGAGTCTTTTACGTTGCTGTATAGGAATATTATTCCACTTTTCTGCAAAGAATCACATTAATTGACTAGATTGATTTAATGAATGAAGAGCCTGTTTAAGCTTATATCACACACATCAATCTTATTTAACAAGACAAATTTGCTGGTGGGCTTTGCGTCACTCAGAGAAAATCTGCAGAGAATAGGAAAAGTGTTCTTTAGGATCTTTCTGAAATCTAAAAAACATCAATTAGTTAAAAACCAATTTAGTTAATTGGTGATTCTACAGTAATAGTGAGCTGAACAGTTTTCTTGTGTCTCTCTGTGCTGGCGCTCCAGTAGATGGGTGATCTGTCCAGGGTGTACATCGCCTCTCGCCCACAGACAACTTACTGCATACAGTACAAGGACAGATATAAAACATTACATGAAAGAAAAATGACATACAAACTCTGAGTAATTTTAAATCACATTATCACTGCTTTGTAATAACTCTAAATTGTCTACAGTTCTTATGAAGACAGTTCAGAAGAATTGTCTTATATACTACATTGTACAAGATATAAAATATATCTTATTTTATACCTTTTATAAAATAAGATATAAAAGTCAATTGTGATAAAGTTTACATTGAAATAAACTTTGTCTACAAACACTTAAGGTCAGGTTTAATCAACTTTTTGAAAGGGATCTTAATAAATTATCATTAAAAAAATAAAGAAGACAACTTTAGACAATAGGCTACAAAAATTTGGAGTTAGTAACAGAATCAGTATTTCAGTTTGTCTCAAACCCCGTATATAATTATTTGAACAATCTAGTCATGTGGTAACAGTGACCTGAATAACTCAAACACTGTCAAATCCAAATTAACTTCAGTGACAAAGATAAATCTGATCTTACAAAAGCCTCCAGTTCAAGCCGGACTCTTTGGTTTTTTCCTGACTAATTACAGAGAACAAGGCCCAACATCTTTCCATAATCCTTGGCTATAATGACCAGATCTATTTAGTGATTTCAGACCCATCAAACCGACATGGCTCCGAGCACAGCGAGTCTACTTCATCATTGTAGCATTATCTATTCCTTCAGAAAGTAGAAGAGAGTGAGACAGACACGCATGAATGTCGAAGGAGTTGCATCATCCCTGCATGCTTGTCAAGATGGAAATTGACTTTGGACTTTAATTCAAGCAGTTTGATGGAAAAATACAAATACACAACGGTTTGTCAAATGCTTCACCAGAGTGAATAAAACACTTCATAGTATATCAAAGATCTTTTGGCTATTTCCATAACGGCTGACAGACTACAATCTGTTCAGCTCCAACCACGTCTCCACTGCTCAGGATCAACCTGTGATCAGTATAAAGAAGAACTTGGAGGCCATAGACTTGGATGCACCATGTAAGTCAATGTTGATGGCTGCACTGGAAGCTCCAGAAAATCATAGTGAATATCTCCATGACAATTTCAAATGGATCAAAATACTGGTATGGGAATTTCCATGTTTGAACAAGAGAATTAAAGGTGAAAACAATCGCAGAGAATACAGCAGATGATACTTCCCAAAACCTACATATGTTTTATTCCAAACAGGATGTCAGCCATCATGAATTGATTAAAAAGGGCGACAGTATCATCATGCAACCTAAAGAAACGTGTGAATCTAATACTAGTTGGAGACAGAAGAGAAATCCTACAACCACTAAATTATGAGGCCATTTCATTTTTGTTTACATTTTGTGAAAAAGGAAGTTGCACTCATGTCTTCCTCAGAGGTCTTCAAATGACTTCCTTCAATAGCTCTTGGTGCAGTGCTACTACAAGCAAGGGGATGAATAAGTTTTTGAAAGGTTAGATTATGTGAGCACCAGCTGAAAAAGTAACAAATGTTGGACATTTTGTCTCCAATCAAACCATTTCTACTGGAATAGCAGGTGTGAAAACACCCTTAGTTGACCTCAAATTAAATTTAATATCATCTAAATCCTACATGCCACCAGAGGTCCAGTCCAAACCGTCCATAACTCTTCAACTCGCTGTCAGGTTCCAGTCAGAAAGAAGCATTTAGTTCAGTGTCTATGAGATGATGCTCAGAAAGGATTTTTTTTAATTAATTGATTTTAGTTGTCTCTGTGATGAAATATTTGTGTAAAGTTTATAATGTCTACCCATGTGCACCTGTCAAATGATGGACGGGCCTTAACTTTTCTGGTCATTTAAAAAAAATAACCGCTCAAATACAGAAAATATTTTTTTAATGCGACCCCTGCATGCCACATGTAAAGATTCTGTCCAATCACCATTCATTTCTTGACTCTTGGTAAATACAAACTTCACCACATGTTGAAGATTTAACTAGCCATTCAGAACTAATCTTCTTAAAAACCTTTTCCTCTAACTGTACATATCTGATATTTATTCCATTTGACTCACGAAACACAGCTGCTCGTCTGAAAGCCCAAACTGCATTATGCTCTATTTATTGTTCAACAATGAAGAAAGAGGAAAAATGGGATGAGAGAGCAAAAAAAGTTTGAGACTTTAAAAAGATAAGGCAAAGTGCTGACTTATGAAGAGTGAAATTGAGATGAGCACAGATTTTAGTGCAGACAGGTGAAGCGGTGTTGTGTAGAGAAATGTGCCAGAGTTCTTTGTGAGCATTAACCTGAAACTGTGGAACAAGGTTTAATTAGCTTGAGAGCCAAGCAAGGGGTTCAAATTATGATGAGACACTCAGAGAATGATAATCAAAAATAGGAAAGCCAGAGTGAATAAATGATCACAGGGACTTTCTCTAATGCAGCTGGATGTTCATAGAAAATGTCTGAAATGCATCTCAAAAAGCGCACTGATTCTCAGGAACAGAACTAATTTCCTTTTAGAAAAAGAGAATTACAAAAGAAAAGATAGCAAATAACCCCATCTGGTTGCATCATTTTCTTACAATTTTACCAAATTATCATGAATTCTTGTCAAGATATCCAAAAAATGGGAACCCAATTTGTCAAGATTCCAGCTCAGAAAAATAAAGACCTTGTTGCAGCTTTCTTTTACATGAAGACTTTTGAGAGAAAAGTTGGCTCCCTCCAATCCCTGGCAGAAACTGGTTTCTACACTCTCAAAACTGCTGAGTTACATTTTTCTCCTGATCCTTAGTTTTATACTGATGGAACAAAATAATTTAATTACCATTTGTGGTAAAACTATGTCATAGTCAATTGGCTGAGTGGAAAAACATCATTCTTTAAAGAAAAGCATTCAAACTTTGCAATTATGTGATCAGACTTCCCTGAACCACTACTATGCTTTTAAATGTGATTAATAAATTATGGTATACAGAAATGTTAATTTCAATGAGTTGCAGTAATATTTTTCCTCCAGAGTTTTGTGACTTAACATACAGTAACATTATCCTTTTAGACACACTTGAATTTGTGTGTAAATTCAATTGTGTCTAGTTAAATTAGACAATTTAATTTAACTAGACACTAGCAGATCCAACACATTTGATCTTCTAGTGAACAAAGACTTGAATGCCAACTGAATTGTTTAATGATCTCTTGGTGAATATTTCTCCAATTTACAGAGTATTTTTGGCTAAAGCCACAGGGCAACCCTGTTTTTATAAATCAACCTGCATTTACCTCAAGTTGAATTTGTTTTATATGTAGTATAATGTTTTTATATTACTAGTTTGACATGTATAAAATAATTCACACTTGTATTAGTGTTGGACTTCTAAAAAGATATTCTCTCATCTAATGGCATTATTCCCATTTACTCTTATTACTTATTTGTGTTGGACTTCTTGGTGATTGTGCAGACAACAAAAAGAGGCTGTTGCCTGCAGCTCTTCACAACAGTTCACAGCCTCACACTTGTTCTACAACTTTTTGCAATATTTATCTTGGCAAAAGGGAAAGCCGAGAAGCGACACATATCCATTTATAAAAACCAGTCTATAAGTAAGAAGTACTACAATTTTAATAACGCATATATCCTGAGGCTGCCTTGGAAAAATGGTTTGCTAGACAAAGCTTTTGGAGAAGGTTGCTCTTATGTTATTGATCTCTTCTTACCTGTGTTATGAAAATATAAAGGTATTTCCTTTCCTGCCTGAAGTCTCTGAAAATATTTCACTTATTAATGATCCTATGTTGTAAGGAAGAATACACACAGATAGAGAGCCTCCCCATCTACCAATGAACACTTCTACATTAAGCTATTCGGATATCAGCAAAATATGAAGAAAGGTCCATATCTCCCATTGTGCAGGAGAGCGGACTGATTGGATTTCTCTGTTACAGGGACCTGTCAATGGAAATAACTTCAAAGAGTGAACAGAAATATAAAAAGGTGCTCCTAAGAGGGCCCAGGCTCAGTGGCTAAGTGGGAAAAGGGCACCCTGTCACAAAGAGAGGAAGAGTGAAGACTGAAAAGTAATGAATCTTACAGTACATGGCAGCTGCTTTTTTTCCCAATAGAGGACAAGGTCAGAAGTTATGTTGAAAGAGATGATGTTCATTACTGAGCTGTGAAAGACTCACAATATTCTTGACATATTTCACTAAAGATTATTACAAGTAAACAAGTCTTGGTAATACAAATGATTCTTTTTATATTACACTTATGCTTTTAATGACACCTTCATATAATAATATATTTTTTTTAAAAGCCTGTAAATAAAAGTCTTTTGTGGCCTGGAAGCAATTCCATTTTCTGATGTATTTTACACACCTGCAGCAGTGCCCAAAATAAAATAACAGGACTGATTGTATATTTAGATACAAAACTATTTTGTTCACATGAATTGGAAAAAACATTTGTAAAACATACTAGTTTCGATGTGAAATTCTCATGCTTGTCCAATTTTAAAGTGGTTCTAATAACATTTCTTTAAAATGGATGGCATTTATGAAAAATAGTATTTTAAGGACCATCTCTTCCATTTCCTGTTGTTATTGCGCCACATCCCCCCACCCCCCTTCCTTCCCTCTCTCTCTACTCACTCACTCTCTACTTCCTCTTCTGAGAGGGGAGATGTGGTACCAGCTCTCCATCTAACGGGTTAATCGAGTTTCCTAAATCTGCTGAGATTTACCCTGTCCAGAACTGAAGTAAACTCTGTTTAAGCTGGCATCGAGAAACGATTCGCCTGGTTTCTAACGACCTCCATCCAGGTGTCCCAACCTTCTTCCCCCTGTGAATTAGCCAGACTGAGCAGCCTGCAGCCAACTAGTTTCACAGAACACACCTGTTAACGGTCGCTCGTTCTCTTTTATTACAATTTGCTCTTGTTACTGAACCAGGTAGGTTTTAGTGACTCGGGCGAGTCCCAAGGATGATGTTTTAAATTTGGGCTATCAGGAACCAATAAACATTTTCCACCTCTTCCTCTCCAGAATCGAACATCATAGCTATTTTACAACCATCAAAGAACTTTAAGGTGACTCATTAATCGAATGTCCACAACATCTTTTAGATTTTCTTTATGCTAAATATTTTATTAGTAAGGCAATTTTGCAAGGGTCAGTACAGCTTAATTCAGTAGCAGAAATAATCAAATAAGAAAAATCTATCATCTAGTCTATCTTTCCCTAATGCTGACACTGAGAACTAAAAAGGGAACCTTTGAGAGAGACGGACAGAGTTTGGCTTTTCGAACCCCAGACCTGGCCTGATGATGAAGGAGGTGTTGCAGCAGTAGGAGGATGTTGGTCGACGAAGGCAGGGATCTCTGTAGGTCTGATGAGCTTTCTTCTCCTCATGGATGGTGAGGTCACACAGGACTTGGGTGCTGGCAGAAAGGAAGGCATCAGTTCTTCTTCTTTGTCTTTGTTCTTTGTCTTTGTCTTTGTCCTTGTCTTTGTCTTTGTCTTTGCCTTTGCCTTTACCTTGGTCTTCATCTTCGTCTTTGGGGTCTGAACCCAGCTGATGAGAGAAGTGCGATTTGAAGCCACATGTTGCGGGGCAGACGGGTTGGTCCCCATGATCAGGACAGTCGTCGGCTCTGTGGCTCTTCTTCAGCTGCAGAGTTCTTTGTCCATCTCGATCTTGACTCGAAGCTGCCTGGAGGATCCAACCAAAGTTTCCTCTTTTGCACCCACCTTTTATAGGGTTTATCCACCCTTTTGGTTCATTTGCATTGGCTAGCACTGTTGCTGTGCTTATTTCATTGGCTACCTGCTTGGACAGATGATCTCATCTCCATCACTGTCTTAGAGACATTGTGTCCTGATGTCTGTGCTAATGTCTCAGGTTGCTTAACAACCTGTTTCCAAATAAGGCGTTGACCATCTCTGCTCTCCTGTTAGTTCCCCTTTTTCCCTTAACCTTTCACCTACTATCCACCTCCAATACATCAGTGATCTTTAATTGTAGTTACACCTTTGACACCATTTCAAGTTCAGAGTAAAAATCACATTTATAAGATTTCAAGTTCAGAGTAAAAATCACATTTATAACTTCTTTTACTTCTCTGATTTATCATTCATTTATAATGTTATGATAACCATAATTTATCAGTTACTCTTATTATAATCTTAATGTGAGTTATTACAAATGTTTTCTGTAAAGAAACCAAGAATAATCCATGATTCTTATTATTTGATATCAAAGTTACAGTTACTTGTTTTACTTGTAAGAGTTCCCACTAATGTAAGTGTAAGTGTAAGTATTATTACAAGTAAACCAATATTAATATAAGTATTTTACTTTGAATCTTATCCAATTACTCACAATGTTTAGATTTCTTTCTTTAAAACTTTCATGCTAAGTAATAGTCTGAACTATTTTTATAAATCTGCAGGCTGGAAACTTACTTCCTCTTTTTCCAGGAAACTGCTTTTCCTGTTTCATGACTCTCTCTGTCTTGACTATGATTTCTTATGATTAAATAGAAAAAAGTAGAATTAAAGCAAAGTTTGCAGGAGACAGAAACAACACACACAACCAAATTGATTTTATTGACATTTAAGTCTAATGTTGGGTCTAGATTTTACTTGAGTAATTAATTTTAAAGATAACTTTATTTATTTTTACTGTTAAACTAAAATCTCCAGCATGGGGAAGTGGGATGATCTCGGATTTTCTTGACACTGTTCAGTCAGCTCTTTTCATTGTGATTCTGTTATTATGCCATTCTATCTTTGTTCATCTGAGTACCAAAACTGACAGACATAACTAGTGTTATTATTCAGTGCTTCTGAAAAGCAGTGATAACCAGGTTAAGGAGCAACAAGAGCAGACTGATTTTTTATGAAAAGCAGTCTGCTCTTCATAAAAAAGAAGAGCAGACTGAAAGGAAAAGCTTTGCTTTCTTGTCAACATAAGAAAGCAAAGCAGAAAGTATTTCTGTTTAAATTTCACATGAGCATCAGGGTTTCAAGGTGAAGTCCCTCTCTTTTATATCCTGTAGTCATATTTCTTTGAACTTACTGCACCAGGAAAACTCATGCAGACAATAATGAGTTAGCACTTTATGAGACAGACATGACTTTGGTTAATCATTCATGCTACTAATTCAATGTGACTGCAATGCATGTGCAGAAGAAGAATGCTGACATCACACAGCATCGTATGGCTTACAAAAGTAACAATGGATGCCAGCTTAAATAGATCAGTTTAAAGTTATTCAGCAATGGGAGCCAACAGGATCGTCACAAGATCATAACTACATCAAGGAAGCTAATAAAAGAAAGTACAGCTAATGTGATGGCCGTTAGTGGAGCATTGACTGCGACAACTGTATTGAAGTCTTTTTGGATGTGTGTTCAGAGCCAGGAGTGGTGGAGTTGTGATTTCGATGTGTAGTGAAGCGCTTTAAGTTCATAATTTTTCCAATTATAATTTTCAGCCATTGAGTACGTCTGAATTTACTGCTTCTGGCTTCTGCTGGTACAGAATTATGACGAATGTCTCACATCAATAAAATAAAAGTTTCATAAAATGCAACATGATCGTTCAAATTGAAAACGCTTTGAAAACATTCGGATACATTTCCAAAGTAGAACCAGATATAGAAGTGGCACAAATTGGATATTTTGGCAGAGAAAAGATCAGAATTGTGTCATTTAGACAGCCATGAAAAAGTTGGATTTGGGTTGTATATGTGCAAACAAAGCAGATGTGTGTTGCATTCAAATGCTGTGTGAACCCCTCCACATTTGTGATATGCAATTACCCCCATACACCTTCCATACCACTAGCTCATACATTTACCAACAGATTCTACATAATACTGCGACCACTTACGTTGGACTGTTTAAACTTGTGATTATCAATGGTAACACGAAGAAAGATGTCTAAAGTAAAGTTTGAGTGATGCTCTGTTTCATAGAACTCATTAATCTGAGAACTGTTATCAAAAGGTAAGAAGACAATTACTGACACAGGAAATGTACTGTGGAGTACTATAAAACAGAAGTGAGTGATTGGTCATGGTTTCTTCATCTATGTCAGCAGATGTGTAGATACCCAGTTCAGGTTTGGTAAGTAGAGTAGGTTCTTACTTTACTAACCAAACTTTAACAGAGGTGAGAAAGTTTCCCAGGTGAGTGTTGCAATAGTGGATTGAACCAAGAAAATTGAGAAGAAAATCATATAGTGGTACAAAGTAACCTCCAGGCAGGTTATTGCTATCAAGGCAGAGAACCTGGCTGATTCTCCTATAGTATGGTTGAAGGAGTTGATGACTTGCAGGTCATAGCAGGAACAGTCCAACCCTCAAGGAGAAAAGGAACAAATAAAGAAAAAAGAACAAAGAAAGAGGAGAGACAAAACACACCCACCCACACACAAACCACATTAGGGACCATAACTGACTTACTTTTAGTTTGGAAAGAATATAGATGTACATAAAGTAAATTGAAATGTAGTGTATTGTCTGTTAAATTCTTCTCATATCATGGGATATTGGACTGTTGGAGGATCAAACTGCAGACAAGAGTTCAGGAGCCACATGGTCATGAAACAGAATATATTTAGGTTTTGGGTAAAATCATGTATTTATCTAAATCTCTGAAACAAATTGTAGTCTAACAGAAATGGTCTCAGAATTGCCAGCAAACACTATTGTTACATTTTAGTTATTTAACTCCAACTTTCTGCAGCCTCAAATAAATCTATAAAAAAGGAAGAAAAGTCTTAACAGCATTCAGTACAAGAGAAGCCTGACCTCAAACACTTGGCCTGGACAAAGGCCTTGCAGAGGATTTTTTGAGTCTGATCAATCTCTGAAATGTCTCTGTGAAAAAAGACAGAAGGAATGGAGCTCCTGTCACAGACAGTTTTTCTTTTCCCGCAGGTTTTGTCAGATTGTCTGCTTGTCTACCTTGCTGGAAGTCAAGGTTTGGCAGAATACATCTAAAAGTAATCATGTTCTTGGGTTTTGAATTGCACGACCCATAAGCAATCATTATAATGGAGGCTGCTTTGCATCTTTACTCTAAAAATGCACAAATTCACTGTAAACACAATACACTGAGTCACTTCCATAATATCCTTAAAACGATGCATGCGCATAATTTAGGGAAACGGTTGTATCTTCTGCTTACCTAATTCCTTAGCAATTGTTCTGCACTTTTTAAACTACTTGTAGCAATGAAAGGCAAAGAAAAACAGATGCTGCTTATACTCAAATTCAGTTTTCTTTTTCATCCCTAACACGCTGTTTATTCATGTGCTTCTCTCTCAACTCTTTTCTTTCCGTAGCATTAGTTTGAAAAGGTCCAGTGCAGTTTGAGCCGTCACATGTTCAATAATGGTAATGACGGTAAAGACAGACAGAGTAATCTTACTTCTTCTTTGCCCCAGAGATGCTCATGATTGGTGCTCCACTGCTCCGAGAAAAGGATTGTAATTATTTGTCAATTTATTTCTGTTTTCATTTTTACAAATATACTTTGTTTTCTGTCAGAATGGAAAATGCTTTTTCAAAGGACTAATGCAATTAAAGTTGTTTAGCCTAGTTTTGATTTAGTCATTTAGCTGCAGTATTTAGAATTGCACTTTTTTAACTATATAATTTTACTTAACCTTAATTAAGTAAAAACTAAATGAAACAAAAATTGCTTTTTCAAAACAAATTAGCAGATGTCTGAAGAAGCTTAAGAAATAAAAAGTTTAACTTCTAATTTATTACCACAGATTTCCTATTACACAGAAACTTTAAGATTAGTAGAAAAAAAATGTGTATGAGTGCATGTTTAAGCAAAACCTCAGATGGTTGCCAAGGGAGATTCAAGGATTCCTCAAACATGCATGAAAGAGTCAAAACAACAAACCAAGTATGTTTTGTGATGACACAACATTATAATAGAACATACATTTTTTTTAAAAGTCCATTTTAAATAATGACCCTCAATTTTTGAACTACTGGACTTTGTAGGAACTTTATCAGATACTTCACAAACAACAGCAATAATCTACACAATAGCCAAATTTCAAAATGCAATCAAAAGTCAATCACTGATTTTAAGTGTTAAACAATATTTTCCTAGACTTAATTTCAGTTCACCAATTTCTCTTGAGACTAGTGTTTTGGACAGAATAATATCCACACAATGCCGTCTGTCAGAAAGAACTATTGCTGACGTTTATCAATCCAGTCATCTGTGCTTTCACACACTGTCAAGAAAACTGTCTTCAGATCGAATGTGTCACATTTGTAATGATGGACTAGCTTGAGGAGAGAGTGAGTTGCATAAATCACAGATGTTTTTCTGTACTCAAACATATTTGACACACAAATTGCAGCTACATAAAAAATGGTGTGATTTATTAAACACACCCCTACCATATTCAAAAGCAAAGCCTGTTATCTACTTTTAACCTGTCCTGTATCTACTGCCTAATTGCTCATGTCTGATTGATGGGTTTCACAGAAGAGACTATCATCTTTTTGTCACATAGAACTAAAGACACTGCATATCATTGTCTAGAATGATAAGTCATATCTGCTGAAATTATATTAAACTGTAGATGTCTAAAAGCTAATAATATGCAAACCCCGAGGCCTGGGCTTGTTAGAAGTGATAAGGACATTAATCTTAGTACCAGATCAGTGAAGTTTTACAGCGGGTCTTACTGGATGGTGCTGCAAATTTGGTTTACACAAAGAAAATAATATTGTACAGATTTCACAGGGAGGTCACCACTGAAAGTCAGCCATTAAAGAGGTTTTTTGGACAGAAACAAATCCGAAAGAGAGAAGGAAGAATGGAGAATGGAAAGATAAAAAGCGCAGCATTCGCAATTTCTGCTGTCTTTGATGGTGTTAAAGAGAAAATGTTCTGGATAGACAATCCATGCCTCTGGTGACATTCTTCCTTTGTGTTTCTGTTTTAAACTAGAGGCTTCCACATTTTTTCCTTTCTTGTTTTTTTCCCCCCGTTTCTGTTGCTCTATTCACATTCGCCTCCATTCCCTACATGCCTCATTCCACTTTCTTTCTTTCAGGCCCTCTCCCTGTTATGCCCCTGTCTCTTGGTTTCATTTTCAACTATCACATTCTCCCTGCTTTCTTCATATTTCTCTCCAGTCATTTGCAAATTCTCTTTCAGTCTTTTATGCTCCTATCCTCAACTATTCTGTCTACCAACTCCTTTGTTGTTTTCTTTCCCTTTCCTCCTTTCCTCTGGGTGGATGGTTTGCTGTTCTCATGCATGCAAACCACATCTTCCAATATCTGACCAAGCACCTGGCAGGCGTTAAGCTGCAGAGACCAATTCGTTACCTTAGCTGGCCCTCAAACTGAAGTGCTTTTCAGAGGATCAGAAGAATCCAAGCAATCCCACTGACATCCAACAATGCAACTTCTCATAGGTGTCACATTGTTTCTGTGCAAAATAATAATCATACACAATTTTCATATACATGTAAAATGAATCAATCAACATTTCCAAGTAGCATTCAAGCAGTATGAGGGCCAATAGTTGCTTCTTATTGACAATGGTTCAACATGCTTGCCCTTGAAAAGTAAGACAATGACCTGATTGAGATGCAGTGGCTGAAATGGGTTCTCTCACTGTGAAATTTTTCAGAGTTGGAATAGAGAATAAGCAGATCAAGATAATGGAATCGTTCAGATTGAAAATGGAAGAGGACAGTTTAGCCATAATCACATCTCCTGTTTCAGTTTTTCACTCTCTGCCTCCTTTTCTCTACTTCTCATTTTGTTTAGTTTTCTCCATCATAAGCATGCAAACACCATCACTCTTCTCCCTTGCTGTTCTGTGCTTTTATTTTTCCCTCCAACTCCTAATGTGGCAGCATGGAAACAGAACCTGCATAAAAAGCAGTATCCAATTAGGATTTCTCTTTTCATGTTGAGGCACTGCGCTGAATATAAAAAGGAGTGAATATGCACGCATGCTCAGGCCATAGTCACTGACAGCATGCAAATTCTCACACTTTCAGGCACTCAAGCAGTGAAGCCACAAACACACTTTAACACACATGGATGCACAACTGTAGAAGCCCAGCTTCCCTCTTCACTTTTAGCTTCCATCCAAGGCTATTGGAATATGAACCCTCAGTGTCATGTGCACAGCCAAAAGAAATAAAACACCAAAAGAGCCTTTCTAGATATGTCTATAGTGCTTGAACAAGCATGCAAATTAAAGTTTATCTTGGAAAGTGCTTACTGTAAAGTAGCAGCAAAGAGTTTGAGGTGAAATAAATTATTTTTCTCTCTTAGGTGCATTGCAAATCAATGCTCTTTATGAAACGATTTTAGAATAAAGTGCCTTGCAAAAATATTCACTCCATCTGAACTCTTTCACTAATACAAATCTGAAAAGTGTGGAAAGCATTTGATGTAACCCTTTTGATACATAAAAAAGCTTCAGTTGTTTTCATAAATGACTCAGTTAGCAAATACTATTTTAACTGTACCTGTCCATCTTCTGAAGGGACGTGAAATTATATTTGTTGTAAATTGGTGGTTTATGAATAAACTGAGCTGTAATTGAATCTTGCCCACAATGACAGACATATAAAGCAGAGGGTCGAACCAGCAACTCCCTGGTTACAGGGTGAACTCCTACCTCCTGAGCTACCATTGCCCCATTTTAAAATATATTTATTTGTTTTTAACTTTTTGGTGACATGTTAAGTATAAATATATACTCAGGAACTTCTGTCATTGGTCTGGGGCGTGTTTGACTTTAAATTAAACCACCATGGGATTTCCACACTCTTGTCTGCATTTTGATCCACCAACACAAAGCATGACATATTGAACTTAACAAGATTTAAGGCAAAATACTTAATCATTTTCATTATTTTTGAAACTGAGTAACAGAGGTTAAAAGTTTTCAGTCTTTGATGAGGCCCATTATTTATATTTTAAATTACCTAAAAACTAGAATAGTTTTTAAGAAATCTATTAAGCTTCAAATATAGTTAAATTATTTGTGATTGGTTACAGTTTTAATACTGAAAATTACAGCTTTTTATGTTATGATGAGAAAATCTCTGTCACTGAGTGAGAGCTCAGTCAACTGAACACTGTTGCAGTATTTGCTGAGCTAACTGTCATGTTCCACAGTTGGGATGCTCACAAAAACTTTTCTGGAGAATGTTCATGAAAATAACATAACAAATGATAAAAGAAAAACTGTAAAACTTTAATGGGATATGAAAAAAAAAGTAAGAACTGGTGAAGTTTAATTTGGTCTAATGGGATCTAAGTTGTACTGAGGTTTTAAGTGCCACTGAAAAGAAAAGATCACAAAACCACACAATGTTGTGCTCAAAGCTCATTATTTTTCCATCTGCTGATTCCTCTTTTGTAAACTTTAATTCACTAAGTACTGCTTCATATGTTAACTGAGAAAGAAACAAGCAGATGCTGAGATGGATTTTTATTTGCTGGCACATTTTGTTATTACTGTCATCATGATCACATCTTTTTCGCCTGGCGTGAGCCATATGCCTAATTTCTGAGTCAGACAAAGTCATCCGTTTAAAGCTCTATGGAGCTTTTTCTACATGGTTGAAATATATCAGCCAGCAAGACAAAGCAAGTGGGATTTCTGTTCACGGCCAATGGAGGTGGGGGAGAAAAGAGAAAAAAGAGCCAGTTGGGAAAAGATAATAATTCAAAACCTGCCAAAATCATCCCTCTCTAATTCCCAGCCGAGGAGGTGGACTTGGTCACTAAAGCTCTCTGGTAATGTATTATGGAGGCTCTGGATAAGATGGCCGTTCTGCTGCTACACAAGCAGATTTGGATGTCGGCACCAAGCCCTTCACTTCATTGCGGTTTTTAAAATAAAGCCTTTCCGGCTCCATGACTGTTCTATCTCAAGCTGTAAAAACAATTCTCCTAACTGCTGACTTTAAAATGAATCTCACCAGATTCTCGGTGCAGATTGATGCAACAGGAAGTATGGAGGAACATGCATATTTGTTTCTGGCTACTGGATGTCAATACCTATACGTGATGAACCATTGTGTCCTTTACTCCTGCTTGTCACAGTCAACATCAATTAAGGACAAATAACTTTGATATAATTAAGACTGATTTTCACTGTGCCAAACCATTGCTAGTCATTTGGATCCATAAGTACAAATGCTGAACTAGAAATGTATAATATTCTGAAATTTCTGAGTAGATTTCCCTTTCTTTGATGCAGTTTCTCTGATCTAATAAAAAAATCTCATAACTGTCAGTTCAACCTCCACCACATCTAACCTTTTGTGCTCATCATAATAGCAGTTTCTCATTTTTAATTTTAACAAATTAAAAATCATTTAGGACCTGCATCAATTACTTTCATACAACACTCTGTTCTTTTATAACATTTGCTTTGCCATGTGTGTCATGAACCACACTATTGAATGCTGAAAAGTAATTCTCTCTAAAACTAATAGTCCTCATTTCATTGCTTGATTCATCAGAAACAAGTGTTGACCTAGTTCTCAAATTTTATGCATTTTTTATCATCCTTACTAGAAAATATCTCCCAAATTGAACAATTTGTCTCAGATGAACCTCCAGTATCACTGATGATTTTGTTTTGCATTGCATCTTTTGATATTTAGAGAATATGAGAGTGGTAAAGAGGAGGCATTGCATTGCATTCATTAGAGTGGTGCAGGACATGTATGAGATCTGTGAGACAGCAGTGAGGTGTGCTGGTGAAGTGACAGAATAGTTGAAGGTGGAGGTGGGGCGGCATCAAGGATTGGCTACAAGCCCCTTCTTATTTTGGAGGCAAAGTCAGAGAGACCAGACTGAGATGGCTGGGTGAGGTCCAGAGAACAGAGAACAATTATTATACTGTTAGAAGGATGCTGAGGTTGGAGTCAGGAAGAAGCCAGGAAGAGTGAAAAGTAGATTTATTGATGTGGGGAAAGAAGACTTGACATTAGTTAGTGTAAGGGTAGAGGATCTAGTCAAAATCCCAAGAGTCACAAAAAACAAAAAATCTTTAAAAATCCCCAAAAAACAGGTCAGGAAATTATGAACCATTAGATGAAAGTAATGGTATTGTTGATTGTATAAAAACCTTACATTTGTTTGTGCAATTGTTTCAAATGCACAAACATTTGAAACAACCTAAAATCAATCACCTGCATTTACTGGATTTTCACTTTTAACTGAAATTAATATACAGTGAAATATACACAATTCATTTGAAGTTTTACTTGCAAGATCGATGCACCCGTTTTAGTAGCAAATTGAGATTTGTGTGAAAAAACTAATTAATGGGAATAAATCCTGGCATAACAACAGCACTGTTTCTCCTGTGCTACAAGAGCTGATTGTTTAAATTCAGTGAGACTGACAGGCTTGATAACTGGGTCAGAGCAAGGTATAAGAAATGAGAGCAAAAATAATAAAGCTGAGATAAATGTGGATGCAGTACGAAGTTATTTTGGAAGGAGTCTGTACATGTGAGGATAAGAGGTGCACAGGGAACGGCTGATGCGTCTCGGTACATTTGACACATCTCGCAGCCTCTGGCATCAGATAAGTCAGCTGGCAGAGGAGAAGTATTTTAAAAATCTCTGGGATTATGATAACTCCTGTTGAATCTTCTTATAGGTAGACGTGAAAGATTAATGTGGACCTTTAAAAAGTGATGATGGAAGTCATGAAAGTTAACTAAGCTCCTTCATGCTCAACAGATCACTCAAATAGCTTATCTTTCAAACAGCCTCTGTCATTCTGATTCTCTATTAAGTAAATCCTAAAGTTCACTGTAATAGATGGTAACCCTTTGTCAGCCTGATAGTTGGTCAGTTGTGTGATGAAAGTGAGGAAAAAAAGATGAAATTCAATTCAAAGTTTTTCCTGTGATGATAGTTCAGAGGATTTCTGTTGATTCTTTAATAATCCATATAAAATGGTACTTTATTTTTTAAGAAATGAACACATTCACTCACAGCGCTTAGTGTTCAGAGGGGATTTTGTTTCGGGTGACACAATATAATATCTGATCTTTTTAAAACTTTGTCAGTTTATATAAAATAAAAAGACCCGACAATGTCAGCAACAACATATTACAATACACGTTTTTCTCATTTGTCCATATCGATTGAAACAATGAAGTTTTTTCATTGAATGTGTGGGTGAATTTTAATGGAGATACCAGAGGACACACTGGTGTGTCTGTCTGGCAACTGGAAGCTGCTTCTGATCCACTTCTGGTGAGATGCCACCTTATCCTTTAATCTGTGCCCAACCCTTTCAAGTCACCGTGACCTGGCTTCCCATCAAAACCTACTCACCCATGAGACAGTTTTTATGATTTTTTTTGGCTAAAGGTCTTGGGTATGGTAGTTGTTTTTCATACAAAACAGACAATGAGGTTTCTGTGTGGCAAGCATTTCTGCAAGGTAGAAACTGTTCCCCATCCTGCTTGTAAATCTAACATGACGCCAATAAAACATGAATTCCTTTAAATGTTTTTTTTAAATGCCAGTACATAATGTTTTCCACAACTAATAATATACCTAAATATATTTTTTAAAAGTCTTTCCTGTTGCAAACTCATCCTACAACATACTGTATTTAGACCAACACAAATAATTCAGAAATGTGAAAACACAAACAAGCATGATTTTTCAGTTGTTTGCAAAAAATAAAAATAAAAAATTGAGGCATGTATATCTGCATTTTGTACAACCATCTGCAGTTTGAAACTTTTGCCCATTCTTCTAGGAAATAAATCATACAAGCTTAGTCAGAATGGGAAGAGTGCTGTAAACATTAAACATCTATTTTTAATCTTCCCACAGACCTTTAGATGAATCCAAGTCCAACATTTTATTAGGTCTTCTTTTATTACCAGTTTACCTTGTGTTCATTCATTGTACAACAGTAAAGTGGTGTGCAGATAATTAAGCTGAAAGACAGAGATGTGTTTTTTGTCGTTCTTTTGCTTTAACAAGTCAATCATATATATTAGTATATTAGTGACTTATTATATTAGTGAAGGACATTTGTATAGCAACTGAACTGAAGCACTTCAGCCCACAACACTTGTATAGAAAGATATGGGTCTATCCAAAATAACAAAATGTAATACAACCTAATTTTACCTCGAAGGAGCAATCCTTTAGCTTGTTCAGGTTCTTTGTTGTTTCTGATTCAGACTCGTTCCACTGCTGTGTCTGAGTCAGCCAGGTCTAGTTCAGCAGACATTCCCTCAGGGATCACAGTCAGCAGTTGCCATACTGGAGTGAAGACATGCCAATGGTGGAAAGAGCTGCACACCCTAAAGGACAGGAGGTGCAACATGAGAGAGAGTGAGAAACTACTCATTGTCCACCCTAGCCTCACAAATGCACCTCTTAAATCAGTCAGGTGTTTCAAAGGCTGTAAAAATGACATTGCGCATAAGCAAAGTGATATTTAAAATCACTAATAAATAAATGGGCAAGTAAAAGTAATGCAACTTTAGTGCATTGTGTATTTTTAAAGGGTATACATAATGATTTGAATGTGAAACCCTTGTTTTGTTGCAAGTAAACTTTACAGTACGTCAAGACATAAAGAACTAGGTCGTAAAAGTATCGTGACCTTTGGATTTTGCAAAATCTTTATGTAGGTATGACTACATTGTGAAGATTTGGCAGTGTTACAAATATAGCACCTGGGAACAAAAGCAGACTCAGGAGATATATGGAAGAGACAAGAGAAGAGGAGATTATATCAGTATTTCTAGTGCTGAACAGCTTTTTGCTCACCTCTGTTATCTCTCATCATTCCTCACATCGGCTCTCGTACTTTAAACTGTAAATCATATTACACGCTGGGTGTCTCTGAAAAATCTTACATTATCTGGGAGGAATGGGCCATAATTAAACAGAACCTTTGCTGTTCACTACTGTAACATTTTGGCATTGCTTAGAGAAATTACTTAATATATAGAATGCCTTTTTGTCACTTCTAACTTATTTTTATTGGATAAGAAACAGGCATCTGCTGGGATGTTGAGATAAGAGGATAAATTCATGAACTGTATTCTCTGTTTACTCATTAGCAGTCATCAGGCAATTTCTGAAGGTAATTGGTTGCACTCACAGAAAACGGGGCTGAATATTTTTTCACACTGTACTTTTCATCTTTTTATTTGTAAAAATATTTGCATCATGTACAATTTTCTTTCTATTTCACAATTGTATACCACTTTGTCTTGGTGATGACTGCTGATGTTTCAGAATATTCACAATCTCTGAGATTCACAGAAAACTGTCCAAGAGAGAAAATATCCAGTGAGTGACAGCGATGTGGACGAACATGTAATGTTGATGTCAAAGGTCAGAGGAGAATTGGCAGACCGGCTGAAAATGACAGAAAGGCGGCAGCTGCTCAAATAACCACTTGTTGCAGTCAGTGTGTGAAGTGTATCATCTTTAAATGAACAACATATTAAGCTGAACCAAAATTAGACAGTAAAAGTACAAAATATGGCCTGATCTTGTCAGTCAGTATTCAGAAGTTACAGAATGTAATTAGTAATTTTCTGCAAAAACATGAAAACATGAATTCAACCTACCTTATTATTATGGTTTAGCCTAGTGTTTGTGGTATAATGATAACTGGAAAACATGCACATGATGGGCTGCAATTATACATTGTTTAAATGCCACATCTGAGTATTTTTGCTGATTATGTCCGTTCTTTTATGACTGTGGTGTCCTGATGGCTACCTCCAGTAGAATATCATCCATATTACAAAGCTCAGATCATTAAAAACTCGTTTGTCTGGTTCTGTAGGAGGAGGAGAGATTCATATCATGGATGTCTGCAGCTGCTGTGTGACGCTGTCATTTTTGTATGGACCATCATCTCCAATTAACATTTCCAACACCTTGTTGAGTCTATGCTATGAATAATCAAGGAAGTTCTGATGGCAAAAGTGAATCGAACCCAGTACTAGGAGTACCTTATGAAGTGTCTGGTGAGTGTATAAGCAAACTTTATTTCATTAACAGGTTGGACAGTGTGGCTTCAGATTTTGAATCAAGAGCTGCTGTAGGAAAAGAGAAACTTTTTAAAGAAGTAATGGTGACACAAGACTATACCAAATCATCTTTATCAATGACTATCAATTTCTAATTATGAGAAATTTATTTACCTTGCATTTGACAGTGTAAGGCCGTGCCAAGGCAACAAAGGAGTAATTAATTGTTAGCTACTAATCCATAATACCTAGTTTAAAGGAGAAAATATCTTAACTATAATACATTTATCTTTCTGTTTTTCCTATAATGTCCTCATCCCTTTGAATAAACAAATGCTTCTGTTACAAAATTCATTTTTTATGCTCTTGTTTGCATCTTTTGTGATTTGTCTAACTTTGAATTTAAGAACCATCATGATACTAAAAATAGCTCACTTTGTTTCCCACAGTAACAGTTTTCACACTGCTCTCCAAGTGACAGTAGATTGCTCTGCAGATTCTTGTGTGTAAAGCACAGATAGTTTCAAATTCAAATTCATGTACTGCAAGCTAGTTAGTACAAAGTAAAGTTACTAAAGTACAAATAGCTTTAGTGGCTATTATAAATGAATGTTAGAGTAGTTACACTTATAGTGCAACATAACACAACTGAGCTGAAGAAAAACTGTAAGCCAGCCAGAAAAAATTTAAATTTCAATCTGTGGGCATGGTGTTACCCTGTGACATCCCATAACAGTCGGTAATTATGAGCAGTCCTTCAGCTAATTAACCAGCCTGCTGACGCTATAAAGTATTTTGTGCCTATTTAATTACTGATTTGGTCACCATGGCAAACAGATTGAAAGCTGGCCCCCAAGTTTGTTTACTTTCTGTTTTTTCTGCAGGGCTATGCCTGCCACGTCAGATGGTAACCAGAAATGCATGCTGACAGGCCCTTTAGCAGCTGAAGTAAATAAACATTTCAGATATTGCTTCAAAACCCTTTCTCTTTTCAAAATAGTACAGACACATTTTCCTTCAATTTCACTGTGTATCAAGGATTTTTAATGAAGATTTTACATTTACCAATACAACAATGTCTTCAAATTGTTTTCATGGAAAAAAAAAATCTGTTTTTAATTTGTTTCTTATTCACTTTGTACATTGGAATTGTCATTGTACTCTGGAATTTGAGAGCCTGATTATTAGAAAAGTTATTTTCAGTTTAGATTTACATCATTAAAGAGACTTTTTAAAGTTAAATGATTGATCCAAACAGAAATATTAATAATTAATTTATATTTTTGTAAAAAATTTAGTCTGCATGATGAAAAATATATAATTTCTGATCAGTTTTCTTTTTACCATAGATGGCACAGAATCGAATGATTACATGTAAGATAAATATCCCCAAATAAGTGACTTCTTTTCCAGTCTAACAATATTGTTTGCCATCAGTATTATTTTTCAATATAGAATTCCTAAATGCTTGTTCTCATTCTTATTTTATGCTTTGGGCAAACCCAGCCTTATAAATATTTCAGTGTCCTATTAGGCTCCAGAGTTGTATCCGTCAGGTTCTCTGACTTTTAGTTCAACTATCTGAGTTTCACGCAGCATTTTCACATTACTCTTCAATGTCCCTAGAGCTCTCAATTCTCTATTTCCTTCTGATTTAAACTATTTTATGCCTGGGCCTTGAAGGCAGCAACGATCCAAGAGGGTAGAAATGACTGACACATCATTCTCTCCTTGCTCATCTTCTTCAGTTTTTTTCTTCTATGTATGCTTAATCTTTCAGTCTCTATTTAATAACTTCTCAAGACTTTTCTGCCTCTGTTCTTGTATCTAAATGTTTCACTGCACTTTTTACTTTCTACTCAGGATTTCTTTAGTCTCTACTTACTCTCACTCAATCTCCTATTTTCTCTTTATATCTCTTCATCCTGTCCTTCACAGATAATTTACTAAGAGGAGCATTCACTCACCTTTTAACCTTCATGCTTCCAACACCATTTTACACAAAGTAACTCCGTAGGTGAGAAAACAAGTTAAGGACAGCAGCAGGATCGAGAGCTAGAAAGGCAGAGCAAATGAAATGATAAAGAAAGAGTTTGGGCTCTGGAGTATTTGGATCTGACTTGGCAAAGTGCTCTGCAGTAGAAATTCATCCCCTGGAGTGAAGGTCTAGGAAGAGTTGGAGTTTATAACTTTCAAAGTGTCAAGAACAAATTCTTGGTCCTAAACGTCTCATGCTTTTTAAACTTCTGTTTTGTGTTTCTTTAACCAAAATTCTTCTTTGCTGTTGTTTGAACTGAAGTTAAGTAGTTTGAATCAAGCATCATGTCAAAGGCTTTCACTTACTTTGATTTCTTTCTGTCACAGACTGTCTTTTTGAACCATACTGTTGATCTGTATCTGACACAGAACTAAGCCAGAATAATAACAAGGCAGCTACTCTGCCACCGAGCCACATTTGCTAGACTTCAGCAAATATCTGAACCCATTGTCTACTCAATGTTAAATTAAAGTTTTTGAAGGCAATTGAAGTATTACAGAAAACAATGTTTATATATATATATATTTAGCTAGTTTAAATGTAACTAAATCAAGCAGAAACGATAAGCTGCAAGACCTAAAAATATTTATCCAGTGTGCAAATGTTTCCTGGGCTACTTAATTCATCGGCATGATTGGTGTGACAAATACTTGGCAGAATAAAAAAAAAATTACAGCTCATGGCAACCTGAGGCTTGAAATGAATATTTATGAAAGTACCTGTAGCCCAAGGAGAAGCACATTATACAGACCTATCAGGCTTAGCATTTATTTCCACCTAATATCAGCAAGCCTGAAGGTTTATCTCAAAACTTCTTTGTCATAATAGCTGCTTAATATTTTCTGTATGGAACAATAAAAAGAAAGTGCCATCTGTAACTTAGTTGTAAGTGAAGAAATTGAGGTTACTGCCATTTCCCTTAGACTATGCTAATAAGTTGCTTCGGGTTGTGCCATTTTTTGGATACAGTTAAATTTAAAGTGATACTTGGAGGCTGCAGGGAAGCAGCTGTACAATCAGATGAAACCGCAACAGAGACAAGATGTAACTAGGTGAGACAGGATAAGTCAAGTCAGCACGGGGCAATAAAGGGAGACAGAGAAGGGCAGAAGATGGAAGACACTACCAGGAAACACGCATGTCATAGTGAAGTTTGAGATGGTAATGCAGAAATAGAGCAAAATAATAATTAAAAAATCCCTTGATTGCTAGGTTGCTTTCCCTTTTATGTGATGAACCATTTGTGCAATCTTAGCAACACTGGAGAGCTACTAGCTGAAGGCCTTAGAGAATGTTGACCATCAGGAACACACCAGGGTACTCGAATGAGAAAACTGGAGAATGCCTCCATTTGATTTCCCTCGAGTCCTTTGTCCAAATCCCTGAAAAAAAAAAATAAAAAATTAAGCTTCAGCCTCCAGTGGGCAGCAGATCATGAGCTAAGCTTCAGACAGACAGTAGAAACGGCATGCTGAGTCACCAGTATCCTGGTTCTACACTCACTTATTCGTTGTGGGGAAAAAAATCTCAGGTGGTGACTTTGAATCAGTGGTGAGATGCATCAACAGTTGAAATAACAGCAATTAATGGAAGTTAAAGAGTAGGAGAAGAAGAAAATGAGGTAAGGTGGTCAGTTTGTTTTCTAGCAGCTTTCGCTTATAGCAGCATAATTACAAAGATGGCTGAAAATAACCCGACTTCTTAGAATGAAGAACGAGAGTCAGAGCTAAGGAGAACTGGCTTTTCTGCCACTGAATCAGGTCAGAAAAGACACTGTGTCCAACAATGATGCAACCCAACTAATCTACTATTTGGAGGTCTGATTCCAAAGTAAATCTGACACTTTATTCAAACTGTTCAGTTTGAATCCAGAATAGTGTTTAGATTGACTACAAAGGTTTTTCTGTAGTGTTTTCCCTGTCAACTATTAATCCAGAAATGGTTCATTGCAACTTATCAAGATGGCAGACACAACATTGAACAACAACACTTGTTGTTATATATGTCTGAAGTTAGTTGAGACATCAGTTTAGTTGATCTCTCAGTTAATCTGATGTATGGGTTTTCTTCCACATTCAGGAAAAACCCACCAGAGTCCAATTGCAGATGGTTAAGTCTAAACAACAGATGATAACAGAGAGAAAAGCCCATCTTCTTATTTCCAACAGTCTTTTGAAGCCTCATCAGGTCTGTAAGTGCCTCCTCTCCTTAACACCTGTACACCATTAACACGGTTAATTTACTCTTACTCTGCACTCTGAACCTTTCTCTACTTGTACTCATAACCTCTTCAGGAGATTTAACTCTTGAAGAGGCTCGATTTCATGATTGTGTTTGAGTTTGTAATTTTATAAAAGGTCTAGTTGTGCTTCTTAGTAAGTGGTTTTAGCCTAAGAAGTTTGCTATAGCTAACACAAATGACCAATAACATTCCCCCCAAAGAGTACAGCAGGCTATTGAATGGAACTTGAGTCATAAATAGACTTTAAAAGATTTAACCGCAGTACTTTACTCAATTCAGAGACATTTACCTAAGGGCTCAGCGAGAGAAAGTTTTACTTGCCTAAAACTTGTGCTCTGTTTTAAGACTCGGACTGTGAGAGTGGATTTGTCAAATCCTTTGATTTTCCACTTCATAGAACATCAATTGTGAATTGATCAAGTCAGCAGGTAGAAGTTTGATCAATCAAGAAACTGCAGGGAGTCATTTAGATGAAGCTGCCAATTGTAAACTTTCATCTCCTGCAAAACTGGAAACACCAATCTATAGAAATTGTGTTGGTTATGCAATTAGTAAGCATTGAGTTTATCATAGCTCTGTTCTGTGACATAAAGTTTTTGTGTTTGCTTTTAATAATTTGACTGGAATTATAGAATCTATTTTTAGTCTTTATTCAGTCATTAGACTGAGACTAACGTCAAAGAGGTGGCATTTTCTGTGATAAAATCTATCCAAATGAAAAGATGCAAAAAACAGTCACTAGCAGGTAGTGTCCCTAATACGTTTATTTTTGGTCCAGTATGATATTTAAATATATTCGTCATTACTGCTATGCAGATTACATTTACTTCTATGTCTCAGGAGCCCTGGATAAATTTCTGAGCAGGATGTCTTACCCAGGTGCATAGATTCTTTTAAGCATGGGGCAGAAACTTGAAATTATCACTTTTGCCCTACAGATTATTGCCTAAGGTCACGGTACACAAGTCCAGTCCTCTACAGCTACCATGCACCCTTAGTGAGCATCTGATAGTGGGTTGCCTGCCTTCTTCCTTCTTATTTGCAAAGTAAGGCAAAAAAGTTTTGCAGAGTTTGCTGGTCCAATGGACCTTGCAGAAGAGTTCTCCTTAGTAATTGTGTCCTCCCTTCGGACAGGTAACTTATTTTAGAATATGGGTCAAAATAAATATTAAATATGCTTCATTTTGAGGGAGATACTATTAGATCAGCACTTTTCCAACAGGGTGAATAATTAATGTTTTTGAAGCTACACCTGCAGGTTACAGAGCAGTTTCTAAAGTTTTACATGAGCATATTAAAACCAGATGGAAAATTTAAGTTAAATATTTAAGCAATTGTAAAATTTTGTCAATCTCTGGAAATGCCAAAGAGAGCAAAATTATACATAGTTATAAAAAATATGACAAGAAAAATTTTTATTTCCAGAAGTATTTTTAGTTAGATATATATTTGCAATTTTGTATGTAATGTATATTCTATATTTAAATCTCATTTTAATATCCAGGAAATGGAGAGTTTTACAAGCTGCAGACTGTATGTGTCAAACTGTCACGGGAAAGTGCTGGCATTACCATATGATGAAAAGAAGGTAGCGATGAGCCGCAGAATTGAAGGTGTGGGTTCATCATGTCCCCAGAATTGTGGAGAGTTTAGGTCTGTTCAGCAGCTGCAGGACTACTTCAGACTGTGTAACGGGAATTTTGACAGTTTTTTGGCATGTTGTGGACAGTGACACTGAGACTCACAAAAAATAAGAAGTAACTTCAGGTTTCCAACACAACCTTGAGGGGACAGAGAATGTTATGGGCAGCACAGATCCACTCTGCCTTTGCACAAACCATACACATGGATAATTTTGGAAACCGACAGCAGTACTCATAACATGCTTTTTGAGAGCAGCCCTACTTACTTCATCTATCATTGTTATAGTTGATGTGTAGTTTCCTGCCTACCCAGCAAATGGTGACATGAGTGGGTAAAATAACATCGTAGAAAAACAAAACACTCAAAAAACCAAACCCACAAACATAAACAAAAATCAATTTGAAAATCAATACAGAAAGTTTGTAATGATTTTGTTAAAGTGTTAGAAGCATCATTGCTGCTTAGTAGAAATCCATCCATCCATCCATCAATCTATTCTTCCTTGGAGTGTCACAGGGATGCTGATCCCCATTTCAGCATCTCTATGACTCATTGGGCAAGAGACCAGTTACATCATAGGCAAGTCGCCACTCCATCGCAGGTTAGTAAAAATGTCTGTTCTATGTTAATCCCATCAGTTAAAATCACAAGAAAAGACTTTCATGATTTGTGGAACTTGTGTTATGCTTTCCTTTGGTATATCAATGTACTGATATTCTGCTCCTTTGGTTCCTGCATGTTCCATCAGCCATTTACCCCCATTTTCTCAGTTCTGCTTAACTTCCCTCCCAGCTGCATCCTGTTTCTAATCAACCATCTGCTCCTTGTTCAGTAATCAACTCCCCAGCTTAAATATCTGTCACTTCTTTCAGCCAGAAAATCTTGTTATTCCCACTAACAAGTTTTTTGTGAACCCCTTGCAATATATTGTTCAGTTTTTGTAATGTTTTGTAAAGTAAGTAAAATTGTTTATTTTCATCTGTCTGGTTCTTCCTTGCATTTGCATCATATTCTTCACCATTACATGACAGACAAGACGCTGCCAGGTATAGGTGTAACTCTGTGGGTTGGAGGTACTACAGTCTATTTACTCATGTTGTGGGCAATTTTAATTTATGTTCCATAAATATGCAGAAGGTCAAAGAGAGAATCGGAGGATTCACAGTAAGACATTGAAATGATGGTGAGGAAATCTTACTGACTTTGCTGTTTAACAACTATAATATGGCATGGATTTCTAATATCATACAGTGCTAATCTTTAGATATTTCATAATAACACCAAAGATACATTACAGCATCATTTTCAATTCATCACTGGATTCTGATTTGATCTGATATCGCCAGTCTATGACTACCACTCCTTCACTCACAGGAACCTTGTTTGCTTTTTCATCTGTATCTGCACATTTGCCTTTCATTTCTTTTCCTCAAACATATACCTTTTGGAGGCAAGATGATGAGTTTGATTTGTTCCTTAGTCTACCTTTATGTTGCCCATTTCCAGCTATTTTATTTATAAGTTATTAGACATAGAAGATTGGGACTCCCCAACATCTTTTGGGGAGTCCCAACTACGATTTTTTTATTACTTTCCTTTGTTTAATGTGGCATTTGTTTTGATGGGACCATGCTTCCTGTCTCTCAACTTCCTGTCTCTCAGCTTCCTGTCTCTCAGCTTCCTGTCTCTCAACTTCCTGTCTCTCAGCTTCCTGTCTCTCAGCCAGTTATAAAAGCTCATAATGTTCAAAAACGTTCTCATTTAACTGTTTTCTAAACATTGAATGATTTCATCTTTTTTGGCTACTTGATTTGAAGATCAAAGTTGTGCTGCTGATAACTATGTCATGTCATTTTTTTCAAGAAATGTTTTTTTGTATTAGTTTTTGACTCTCCTTATGTAATTTATTCATTTGCTAGTCTTCAGCTCACCAGTTTTATTTTGTCAAGATTCTTCAGCTTAATTTGAAAGAAACTCATGTTCTACCTATAAACTGCCCTTTGTCCAAAGAATTCTTGACTTTGTACGTTTTCTTTTTGTAAATACCGTTTACTGTACCTCATCTGTTCTTTTGAGTTTTGTACCAGTTATGAAAATAATATCTAATGTTCTTTGTTTACAAAAAAGGGCACAGTTGGTGTTGCCTTGCAGCAAGAAGATTGTGGGTTTGAATGGGGATTTTCTGTATGGAGTTTGCATGTTTTGTCCCACAGCCCAAACACTAGATCTTAAATCAATTACCCCCCCTCCCCCCGGTATCGATAATGAATGGACGGAATTTCAATTCAGTCTGAAAATGCTGACAACCTTTAACAGTTTTTGTCCTTGATCTGCTGATTAAATATCCGAGATGTAACTTATTTTAAATTCAATTTATGCACTGCTGTTTTTGTAATGTTCAATTTGCCTCCACACTCCACGGTCTTTCTTTTTGCCCTTTTAAATCAAGCTTTTTGTTCATGCACTTTAGACTCATGGTGCTTACAACCAGCATATCATTACTGCTTTTCTTTACCCCATAAGTGATTTGGAACATTATTGACCTAGCATAAACAAAGCAACCCTCAGTAATGTAGTGAAAATATAATTGAATTTCAAACAGTCTGGAGAGATTGAGAGGACCTCATCCCTTTTTCATACGGACATCCACATATATGAGGTTAGGCATTCTCACATGCCTACAGACACAGAGAGGCTGCATGTGGTAATGGAGACAATATACTTGTAATGGAATCCTGCTGTCTGAGAAGATAATTGTGATGGATTAGCATTAGATTAGATTCGATTACAGAAAACAGAAGTGTACATTATCTGCATCTTTGTGTCCTCTGCATTTCTACAAGGCAATGAGCTGTATTGACTCTTTATGCTTTTACCATAGAGATTAATGAAATTATCCTTTGCCGACTCATCTATCAGTAAGAGAGTCTCTGGGGAGCCTGATGCTTATCCACATATTGTAAACACAAAGGTGTTTTGTAATTGCTGTATGTTGGATAAAAAAATGCTCCTGGTTAAAATTAAAGAGTTAACCATGTTGCAATACCAAACAAAGAAGTAGTTAGACATGTAGCATTAGCATTAATTAAATGAATATCCTAAAATAGATGTGTTCTTAATACAGGCATCACAATAAGCAAACAGATAAACAAATCAATTGAAAAACATAGATTCTTCGACAACAGACTCACTTCTATGCATGATGAGATTAGAGCACATTTCAAAGATAGCTCTCGTTTGTCTTGTAGCTGGCAGGGAAATCTGTCCAGAAGTCAGATGAATATCCACCGGAGGAGACGTTCACAGCAGACTGAGCTGCTTCTGGTCCAGAGGTGATTTGTAGCATGTTGAAAGTCTTTTTGAGGTCATTTTGCCTGCAGCTTCTTTTACGATGGGAACTTCAAACTGTACTGAGCACTTGTATTATTTACCACTGGATATTTTGTATGTTTATGGTCTCCATGTTCTGTCTATTCCTTCCATTCTTGTACCCAAATTTAAGCTAATGTTTATGATATTTTATCTTCATGATGGCTTTTAAATATTAATTTGGTCGTTGCATTTCTTGAAGCAATGAATAATTGTTGCTTTGCACTTTCAGTAAAACTTGTGCCCACTGACTTCACATGATTTAATTTTATTATTTCGAAAATGTTATTCATTTTTAAAATGAATAACATTCATAAAATATTATAAAACACAGGGTTGTTTTATGAGATTTAGGATTTAAAGGATTTCACAAATATCTCAAAAGTATGTTTGTATTGTAATGTGAATTAGATTTTTTTTAAAAGTTATGAAGACTTTGCAATAGTCTGTAAAAGTGATCACTATGTAATGACACATACTGCTTTTTCATCCTTCTGCACAGTGAACAATAGAAGAGTCCATATTTTCCCTGAACCCAGAAGGTGAGCTGGAGGAGAACTTGACATCAGATGCTGACAATAGCGGCTCTGATGTTGATGTGAAAGCATGTTTCAGTTCTATACGTTTCTCAGTGGACTGGCAGGAAGAAAATGGGAGATAATTTTCAGCACCTGTTTCATGTCTTCTCCTTCTGTCTTTGCTTTTACAGTTTTAAGTCTCCCAGGCCCAGCACAAGGTAGTTTCTCTCATCATGTATGCATAATAACATTAATAATTGGGCTGCTGTTAGAGCTGAGAGAAGCAGGTTGTGCTGACAGCAGAAAAACAGCTTGCCAAAAAAATGCTACTATTAAATTAATGTTTCGATAGTTACTACTTTTTATCTTCCTACATAAAATGACAGATTTACTCTCTTAATCTTACAATATTTTACATACTCTTTATGACTCAAAACAGGGCATTACCAGTTCAGTTACATGTCAGATAATTTTAAGTTGAATTTGAACTATAGTTTGCACTTTTACAGTTGCTAGGCAGTGTGTGTATTCCAGAAAATTACAGGAGAGATAAACTGTATTTAAGCTAATTTACACTCTCATATACCAATCAAAAGCAATGTTAGTAATTGATGGGCATTGTCAAACAGATGCTTCATGACTATTTATAATCTCTAACATGCAACAGAAAACTACATACTCTGAGGTAAAACCCAGAGGGCTACACATAATTCATAAACAGGAAGCAAAATTATCCAGCGCTGCACTGAAAATGCCAAAGCAGCATTTCCTTCCTGTTTATCCCTGAAGGAGTGGGCAGCCTTTTCATTGAAAATAGATAAGTATTTAGGAGGCAGTGTGCAGGCAAGCTGATGACTATTTATCATTCAACAATGCAGAAGCAGCTGACTAAATGCTAACGTGGTCGTACTCTGCCAGGTCATTATGCTCATTGTTTCAGGGATTTGCAGGTGCTGTAGAAACCTCTGGCTGCCACCACAACTGTAGATAAGGTCTCTTTCACAGCAAATATTTTTTCATAGCTGGTCAACAAATGTGGCTAAAGTTGGGATACTATTATGAAGAGTCTCAATCATTGTTGTGTATGATGTGCATGACAGTAGATCACAAGTTTGTTGTCTGTAGAATTAAATTCAAAACAAGTTGTTTTACTATCCACAGTGAAGCTAACTTTATCTAGACTTGTGATCAAATTGTGATGTACTTGGGTTGCTCTGCTTCTTCAAAACATAGATGACTTGCAACAATTGATGGAATAATAAATTCAGCTCTCCACTGAACCCAAATGTCCACCTGAAAGGTTGAGACTTCAAGGTCAAGTGTGCCATGAAAAGGACAAAATAGAGCAAGTCCACACTTTGGAGGTGTCTAGTCAAAGTCTAAACTTAAATGTAACTTTTTTCACAGCACTTAAGATATGACTTAAAACTTATATTGAGTATAAATTAAACCAAATTAGACCCCTTATGTTGCTATCTCCAGGTTATATAGATAATGTAATAGATTTTTAATTTTATTTTCAGGACTTAATTTTAGCCATCTTTAGCTGTTATTGTATTTATTGTATTTGTTTGCATATGCGTATCTTTACCAGCTCATGGCTGAATATGGTATGCACTTTCCACTTTTATTAATTTTTCAGACCAGCCTCTGTTATTTTCTTCAAATTCTAATTTTGTTTGAAGTCCTGATGAGAAAACACATAAAAATAAAAGTTAATGAAATCAAGTTGCTTTATAATTGAAAATAAGAGTTTTTATTACTGTCATCCCCAAAAGTTAAATTAACATACAGCAAATATTAACTTTGAGTATTCACTAATGAAGAAGAGGCTGTAACAGATTTAGTGGTGGAAGAAAAACAGTTCAATATTCAGTAATGAACATAAAAAAACAAATGAAATTTTCTCAGTCTGTTTTGCTCATTAGCTCATGATTAGCTTCTCTTTTCTTTATCGTTGTGGGTGTTCATTTCATTAAATGAATGGACGTCTCTGCTGATATGGGAAACAAATATGCACAAATTGGATTTATTTTTTCTTCATGGCCACAACTAATTTTGATCATGTCAGCTCACAGGCCTTTCAGACGCAGGTTAAATTTTTAACAAAGTCCTGTCCATCTTTGACAAGAAGTGAAAGTCAAAGGTCTAAAGTTCTAATAAAATAAATTTCCAATCAGTCCTCAATTAGACTGAGGTGTAAAATCAACCTTGCAATTTTTCATCATAAATTTTTTCTGTACTTTAATTTAAGCCAGGGTCAGACTTCAATCTATTATTTTCATTTAATTAAATGTATATATTTTAATGCACTGAAAAGTTAAACTCGCTTTTTTTATATTCACACGTTTCTGGGATGAAAACAAATCTGACTCACAAACAACAGCAATGGACGACAAAGTTTTGCAGCGGCAACAAGGCTAAAGCTAACGTCAGAAGCCAGAATCCACTGTCCACATTTCTAAAGAAATGTTTCTTTCAGAAAAGTTACGAGTGATCAGAGGCTCCTGAAACACTTAAAAGTTGAATAGGAATAATAATTTACATCAACCTGATGGTTGAATAACCTAAATAACAGATTAAAATAAAACATATCTTTGCTGTTGAGCTCATGTGTATGTAATTCTTTAGCAGTAAAAAGAGTGCTTTCAGTTTTTGGACTGAAAAAGTTGCTTTTGTTGTTGATATATAGTTTTCGATTAAAACGCAATTAATTGTGATTAATTACAGACCTGGAAATGAACTCGATTAAACTTTTTAATCGAGTCCCACCACTAATTCAATCTTGTCAACATGAAATAATGACATTAAAATAATGTGCTGGTTTTGATACCAAGCATCAACCGACATTCGTGTGGATTCATTCCAGCGTATGAAGATGCCCAGCAGGGCTTTCTCAGCTTGACGGCTCCCTCTTTCTCTTCCTGCCCATCTGTTTTTACAAATAAACCCTTCCCCGCCAGACTCCATCACCCCAAGGATTTCATAAAGAGGTGACCCACACATATGGCCATTTCATTCGACGGCCATCAAATCAGAGCTGTGGCTAAATAAGTTGTAGGTATTTGCTCGTTTTGGTTTACTGAGGTGATGACTGTATTTGCTTCTGAAATGAACCTTTGTCATTACAACTTATAAATTACAACTTATTGTTGGAGCATTACAAACAAGCAACTTCCTTGTTTTCCTGCTAAATGTAGTAAAATACATGCAATATGAAGATGTTGGTCTACTTGTCATATCTCAAAACCTAACCAGAAAAAACAACAAAAAAAAAACTTATGTGATTTTTTTCCCCCCATCACTTTTATCATTAGTAGTAATAAATGTGATGAATTCATACTTCATAGGATTTATGAGTTAAGTTCTATGAATTAACTGTCCTGTCTATGCAGGTTTTGTGCACCGAGGAGAGGACACACTGAGCAGCCGTGTCTCCAAAAAAGACCAAGGACTCTATTTTTAACTGGGTCTTTGCTGCAACCTTTAATTAGAAAACTCTTATCCATAGCCTTTGTCTATCCTCAGAAACGTTTTAAATCCCCCATTAGCAGCATGGAACATTTCTATCAGATTGTTTTATTAGAATTAGAGCTAACTTTGTTTTGTCTTATTTCTTCATCAGCACAAACCAGCCATTGCAACTTCTTTGCTTCAAAATATTTTCTATAGTCATATTGACCACAAAACTTTTTTAAACTCATTGTTCATTTGTGCTTTTACGAGTTCATTAGATTTATTCCTTAGACTTCATTTAAACTTTGTTGCATTTTTTATGTTTTCCAAATGTTATTCCTCCTGGTGGCAACTTGACATCTGATTTTCTTCCGTGAGTTTTCCGATGACGAATCATGTAGAGTAAAACGAATACAGGGGATAATGGCACAAGAAATACATTTTTTTGTTGTTTTTTTTTTTTTGTTCACGAACATTCTCATGTTTTCTGTAATAAATTGATTTTAAGATATTAATCTAAAATAATGACCACTGCCCAGATCAACAAACTCAAGTCATCAAGTGCACCATAACACAATAGTGGATTTGACAACCACACTTTGTTTTAAGAAAACAGTCTTTTTTTTGTCAGTATGTTTAGTTATTTGTGCAAACATTCAGAGCCATTACTGACAGAGAAGTAACTAATTTCAGACTAAGACTTCTTAGACCCTTCTCCTCCCTCTCCTCTTGCAGCCTTACAGAGTTAGAACTGAAGCTCACCCTATTTCACTTTACAACCACCCAAAATCTTTTAAAGTGAAGTATGGTGCTGCTTCTTCTTTCGCTTCCAAAGATTTGATTTTGCTGTAATTTGGGAAAGTAAAGAACACAGCATATGACAGTAAAATATGTCTGTCAGTATACCAATCAACAAGGTGTGCTCATGAAGCCTATGATTGTTTGATTTGTTTAAAGATTTAGTTGGAGTTTGAAAACTCGTTTTTGAAAAAGTTGCAGTGCATGCAGAGTATTGACAACTACTGACCCAGAAGGGCTTTAGTTCCCCTCATCTTTCCTCATTGTTTTGGAAGTCTAATCTTTTCTTAAGCAAATGTTTTTGACATTTTCACCAGTCGCTAGATTTGATTGTCTCAAAATGAAGCAGTTGAATAGAAGAGACAGTGACTAAGCTTAATTTGCATAGAAGTCAGGCTGTGCTAATTGCTGTTTGATTTTAGTTGAGAGAGAAATGTGTCTGACTGGCTCCATCAACACAGTATGCATTCTCTAAAGGGAGGATGGCATGTTACTGCTATCTGGTGTGTATGACAGTGTGTGCTTAATTATTTCTGAAACAGAGAGAACCAAAAAACAATACGTATGTTTTAATGAAAGCAAACAACTTTTTAAAAGCAACTGCTGCGTTTGGTTTGGTCTTGGTACTCTGACCTCCTCTCACTGTCCAAAGAACTGGATCATATCTAGATGAGTACAGCAAACCGGCTGCTGAAAAATTCATGAGTAACAATATACTCAGACTCATTTTAGTCCTTGTTTAAATCCAGTTATGATTTTGTTTTAACCGTTCCAAAAAAAACACCTTTAGAAAATATGAGGGAGATTTTTAAAGCCTTTATTTATTGATTCCTTTCTTCGAAATTCACATCCCATGTGTCAAGAATAGAACTGGCAACAGCAGAAGAAAAGCCTTTTTCCTATTTATGCTACTGGTGACCAAATGTCTCTACCATGTAGCGAAAAGTGACATTTTTATGGTTGTCTTTAAAAAAAACAAGGAACACTGTTTTCTGTATTGTTGCTCCAAAATGTTAGTAATTTCTCAATGGATCACATATAATCTATTTGATTATGATGAGCTGAGCAGCACTGATGTCACTGTCTATATATTGGAGTAAATTATCTGGTTTACCAATAAGTTCCAGAAACTTGCGGATTACGAGGCAGAATTTAAACACTGGTTCTGTTATGGTTTTGTAGTCCAACAGGCCAGTTCTCCCATCAGCCCTGGTTCTTCACGTTTCAGTATCTTTTGAAAACTCAATACTGTAACTATTGCATGTGATTTAAGGATCTCAGGGCTCCACGCTGTTGTCCCAGCAGTCATTTAAAGCTTGTTTTCCTGATCTTGTAAATCTACTTTTGACTTTTTCAGAAATATATACAACTCCTTGCAGATATTTTGATTGAAGGGAAGAATATTTGGGATTTCCCTTTTCCTGTTAATTATGAATCAGTTGCCATATCTGTTGAAACCCTTTTTCTTTTTTTATGTTTCTTTCCAAAGCTAAGAGAAGAAAAGGCACTGTTACACCCCCTACTTTCAACATGGATAGCAAGAAGCAGAGTCTGCCTGAAAGGATTTTCCAAACCATTCTCTTCCACCATACCAAGATGTTAAAAAGAATGATCAATGACATTTTTGTGCAGTTATTCTTTTTTGAGATCTGGCAATGCATCGACTGAGTGAAAATTGAAAGATTGTACTGGGTTGGACATTACTGGGTAAAGTGTCAGTAGAATAAAATTTTATGTGAAGCATGAATGAGTGAGATGGTTTTTTTACCCGAATTCAGGGCTGAGGAGTAGACATTGACCAAGCTACACTTTTGGTAACCAACAGAAAAATTCATCTGCAGTAACAACCTTCCTACCCATTGAGGCCAGCACTGAGACAATTTTGGGTCAAATATTGAAAAATTAAGCAAGTTCACACTCAAGTGTCATAATTTGCACAGTAACATAAAATAACATAGTACCTTTAATTCCCAATTTGTTCAGTTCATCTGCAAAAACAACATTGATTTGGGATTTATCTACCATTTACATTAGGAGGAGTGTCAACTTAACAGTGTTAAAGTCAATAGTCCATGTTTTAAAAAGGATGCATAAATTCAAAAGATTTACTGGACAGCATAGTTTGTTTGAAAGGGTGACCCTTTGAAAGTTTAAAATTATTTTGGTGTGTGTACAGGGCTGCAAATTTAGAAACTAAGATTTTCTACTTTGCTAAAAAGTTAAGAGTAGTTAGAGTAAATAGATGAACATCAGTTTATATATACATTGAGTTATATGAATTAACACTTACTGCGTTTAAGACCAAACAATGTTTATAATGGAGTTGTTTGGTAAGAAGGTTGTGGACCCATCCACTGACAAAAGTTATTCACCTCTGAGCTTTTCTAATCTTTCAGCTGCTGTTTGGTTTGGTGTTTAAAGGACCAGATAGTTTGTGATAAAAACAGTCTCAATTTTGGGAAAATTTTTCAGATTCTTTCAAACTCCTTATGAGAAACATGTCACATCCAACATATTTCATCCATCCATCCATTTTCTGTTCACCCTTGTCCCTGATGGGATCGGGAGGGTTCCTGCTGCCTATCTTCAGCTACTTTCCGGGCGAGAGGCGGGGTCACCCTGGACAGGTCGCCAGTCTGTCGCAGGGCATCCAACATACTTGTTAATTAGATTTTTATATCTGTCTTAAAACTGCATGTAAAGCTCTACCATGCAGAATCTCTGAAACGGTTGCCTTCATTAACTCATTTAAAAATGTTAAAAATGTTATTCGAATCTATTAAATACATGTGAATTTTGGCAGATTCTGTATTTTACATATTGCTTTATTGCTTCAGTTTATCAGGCTGTAGTGCATAATTCCAGTCTGCCACTGGTGTTCTCCATGCCGTGTCTTTGCTCAAACCAATTGGAATTGCTAAATTACCTTCTCAGCATGTCTTTACTTTGGATGGATTTTCCTCTCTATGGGCCCTGAACAGATTCACAAAGGATCTTTAATGTCACATTAAAACTAACCTTGAAGCACCATGCATGGGTTTGTATGACACAGAACAGCACGCACCACAGTTAAAGCAGAATAATTAAAAGAACGCCGAGAACAAATCTAAGTCCCCAAATAAAATTCAATTTCTAAACATTGTTTTGTTGTTAATGCAGTCAAACATTTAAAAATTTTACAGTATTAGTAAAAAAAATAAATTAATCAAATATCAAAACTGTTGGTGGTATTAACTGACATAATGAATGGAAAGGTGAATTTCTACTAATCTTTTGAGCAGTACTACTTTGGAGTGGATTATTTACATTATTTTGCTTTGAAATTTATTTTTCTACAGGGCAGAAGTAGCAGCAGCTGTTTGGAGGACCTTTAAAGTTTTCAGATGAAGTGAAGAAAAAAACATGGGAAGCCAAGTTTTGACAGAGCAGGTGTTGGAAGGAGGAAACACAAGAGCTGGTGACCCTTAGAGAGAGGGGAAAGAGATGAAAAGAGGAACAACTTCCTTGTAGGACTGTGTGGAATCAAATTAAAGAGACAGAAAATATACTTATGACTAACCTGTGAATATATCAACATTTTTCTTTGTCTAAACTGATGTTATTTCTAAAGATGACACACTAGCATCAACTGTCCAATACAATGCATTCTATGAGACCAGCAGTAAAATAAATCATGAAAGGAAACACTTAACAGGTTGTTAGTGAGGTGCTGCCCCCAGTTTTGTTTCCACAAGGTAATCTCCTGAATAACCAATCTGAAAATAATGTGAATTCATAAGAGAGTTGAATTACTTAATGTTATAGTTTCTATTAGCATTAGAACCTATGATAATATTTGAAACCTTGAAAACCTAGAAATGTATCTCATGATGGTTTCTTTATTCACAATGAGGGCTCATTTAGGTCTTCTAATTAAATTTAATCCTTAAGCCAAAGGCAATGATATTTCTTGGAGAGGCACAGATATGTGGCTCTCATAATGGAATAAAAGATCTCTATGCTTTGTTTAGCTGTGCTCCAAACAAAAATTCCTCTGGCACAGTTAAGTTGCTTTTATTTTACAATAAAACTGTACTGGTAACAATAAAATGCCCACCCTTCCACAGAGAATCATTTTAACAGTGTCATTAAATCCTACAGCTCTCCTGCGTCCCTAAATGGGTGCTCTAGCTGGCACTGGCGACAGCAGAGGCTCATCCAAATTACTTCTTGGGACTCTCAAAATAATTGGGAGGCCATTAAATTGCCCTCGTCAGCTGCTGTTAATAAAGCTCAGCTGAACAAAATACCCCAAAGACATTGTCTCATGGATAATTTATACCTCAACTCTAGCACAAACAAGCTACCCTTAAATAAGTAATGAGATCCTAATTAGCTTCAGATTGTCTCTTTTTAGCGCTGATGCTTGTTTTTAGCCTGATGAAACAATCATAACAGAACTAAAAATTGAAGGATACAAGAGGGCTGACCACAGCTCATATGATCTGATTCATTCTTTGACTCTTAGTAGTCTGAAGTGTATTATTCATTAATCAGATCACTAAAGATTGATGGACATTTTTGGTCTTAGGAAGCCTCTGATGTTGATGATGATGCACTTTTCATCATAGCAGGGTTTGTTTCTCCAAGATATCTGCCGTTATATAAAATTAAAATTTTTTCTTTGCAGCTACCTACCAGACGCTTCTTGGCAGTTTCTTTGATTGTCCTCCTTGCCTTGCCTCTCAGTTGTCATTGATGGCCACATCTTGGTTGGTCTGCAACTGTGCCATATTATCATCTGTAAAAAAAATTTGAAAGCCTTGTATACATTTCCTTCAACTTCAGCTATGCAGTCCTTTGTGTGTCATGCATATGTAATAGTAGTAAAATATATTGCAGTTTGTTAACATGACAATAAATGAAAAAGTCCTATGACAATGAACAGTCAAGCCATAGAGCACACTGTTGTAACAAATGTTCTCGTTTTTTATTTAAAAAGAAAGAACAAATTTGCCATTTACATGGTTAGATAGAATTACAAAAAATAGGCAATAAAAATAGTAATTGACAGTAATATGTCTGACAAAGCATTTGTGTCACACAAAGCTGAAAATATCACTTTTCCATGAGTTTGACTTTCCTGTTCAGTTTTACTGCTGAGGCTCTGATTGATCTGCAGAGCAGTAGCTGTCAGCCTGGGACTTATTTAGCACACTGAAAACCTACTAAAAATATTTCCCACAGCTGAGGAGCCTTCTGGCCTTGCTGTACCCATGATAGCTGGTGAGCTGGACAGTTTTTGCTGTTTGTGGAACGTGGACTCCGTGTAGCGAGTCAGGGACTGCATAGTTGCCGAGATACAGAAGCATTAATGATGCACTGGCGGCAAGCTGCAAAGGCATTTCTTCAGGGAGAAAGATACATGACAGGTGGGTGAAGGCAGTGAGTCAGTTATGGCACTGATCTTACTGATGGGAAGTAATTAAACCCATCAGTTGTTTGAAACTGTCCACTAAAACAGTCACCATCTCTGGTCTTAGGATCTCAGCTCTGGCTTTCCTGTGTAGCCACAGTCCCAGCCAGAGAAACCTGTGTATGACGAGGAGTTTCTACTTTCTTGTAGATACAACTGTGTAGCTAAAATTTATATTCATCAAGTTTTGTTTTTACTTTCCAGAGTGTTTGTATTTATGACTGGACTTAGTGGAATTACACACCTGCAACTTTAGATGGTTTTTAGTCCGCAAACAAGGAAAAAAGCTAAAGAGAAGAGAATGATTTTCCAAGAGATGAGAGAAAGAACTACAAATCAGAAAAAAACTGAAACAGTCAGTAAGATTGAGAAATCCTGGATTTGATCTGAAGAAAAATTATACAAAGTCTTTTATAATACAAAACTCTCCACAGATCTCCATGCAGCTCGAAGCATTTATTACTCCTGTCAGAATTTTGATCCATCTATGGAGTGCTTTGTGCACATACATTGAAGAGCTTTGCAGCATTTCAATGTAGTCAAAATGAGTAAAACTGAAAACGTCTGTGACTCCAAAATGCTGGAACACTTATAATAAAAGTTCAATGCTGGTTTTGTAAACTAAAATTAGTAACATGACCTTTGAACTATCAGTTTATCCATTCAGCTCTGATCTTAAACTCTTTTAGGTGAGTGGATATAAGCTGCCAGGCAGGTAATGTTTGATTTGAGGTGTAAAACTGAACAATGCAAGGTGTTTCAAAATGTCTCAGTTGAAATGCATATATCCCATACAACATTAGGAAACTACTTTGAACAGCAGAAACTCAGACTGTCATTAAGATAATAAAAATCAAAGTTTAATCTTGAAGTTCAGCCTTAACTGAATCTCTACTTCACATCAAATAAAATAGTTCTATTGCAGCTTGGAGTGCAAGTTTTTTATGTTCTAATATGGTGTATTATTTATTGAAAGAAAAAGTAGGATTTTGCCTGGGCTGAGAGAAAACCACACTGAAGTGTTGCAAGAACATCTTGTGACAATAGAGAGCTTAGGCAGGAGGAGACACTGGAAATGTGATAAAAGCCTGAAGAAATGGGACACAGGCATTCCTTCTGAGGCCTACCTGAAGACAATAATATTTATAGAAGATCTAACAGTGCTCATCTTTTTAGAAGCTGATGTTGCCACTGTTTTAAAATTATATTTTTATGAAGCCAATATTTGCTTTTAGAAAATACTGACAAATGGAAGAAGAAAAAAGCTCAACAACTTACATCAGAAGAAAGCTATTAAATACATTGATTTATTTCTCAATTTTAATCCTTTGGTTGTTGTTCTTCTCAGTTAAGAGTTGTTGTTCTTCTGAATTAAGTAAATATCTCATTAGATTAAGAATATTTAGCAAGTAAGGTTCAAAGGAAAAGTTAGTTTAAGTAATGAACTGCAACAGGAAGAGAGGTGTTTTAAATTATTTCAATAAAACTTGGAAAGGGAAATGACGAGAGTAATTGCTTGTCAAGTTTGTGACACGTTGACTTGGTTGCCCAGATGTCTTATAGAAATCCCATTTTTCAAAGTGGCTCGCCTTCAAGTTGTTTAAAAGCTTATTTAAAGTTATAGATCTTTGGAATGTGTATTGATTAAAAGTTAAAACCACTCAACCCTTCAACTCCTCGAAAGTCAATTTCACATTGACCCAAGCAAGTGGATTGTACAAATCCCCACTTTGTCTGTAGGAACTGTGTTCCATGTGCTTGCTACTCTGGTGCACCTTTAATTGCTCCTTAAAGTCTGTCAAAATCTCAGACTCGGATTCCACTGTTGTCAGTCAACGTAATTGGTCTTAAAGAAAACAAACTAATACACATCACCTCCAGAGACTCCTCCGACAAGATGAGTTAGCAAGTTTTGGAGAGACGTTGTGGCTATGCTGACCAATAAATGTGTTGGTAATGTTTCCAAATAATACATCAAACAGTAAGTCTAATGAGAAGAGATCTTTTGATCTACCCAAAACTCTTTAAGGGACACTTTGAATTTACTTCAGGTGAGTTTCTGTGAGAATGTTATTTGGATGCAAGTTTGTAGGACAGTCAATACATCTTCAAAGCAGTGGAAGGCTAACAGATGGTCAGATAGACATCTGGTTTCAGCTGATTTTATTAAACTGAAAATATTTGCATCCAGGGTTACTGGATGCCCACATTGTTGCTTGTTGCAATACTAGAGTTAAATTAGTGAGGGTAACTTGCTATATTAAGCTGCATAAACCCAAACAGCCTGTTGTATGAATCGATGTTTGCTGATGCTCATAGTAATATGACATCTACTACAGGTATGGCAAATAACCCTGATAATAACTTAATAAGAATAAGAAAATCTGAACCATCCCTGTAAGAATAAAACAGATTAAAAAAAGTTGTGTCCCTCTGCTCAGGCAGATCTTTTTCTTTGTGATGCCTAAAGAAACAATGAAACATTTTGGCAGGTTGGACACTGAAAGCGAGGCAAGTTGGCAGCGAACATCTGCTAAAGCCCTCTCAAGCTCACAAAATGAGGTGACAGAATGTTTGGCAGGGAGTTGGTGGCTTGTAAAGTGATAATCCAGGTGAGCAAGATAAAGTAAATCTCTTTACAAAGGTTTTATAGAGATTTGAGCCATTCTATTTCAGTTCCACTAAGTTTTCCCAAAAATTCAATTTAATTTTCAGGGTAGTTCTATTCTCTATGAATTAAAATAATCAAAATATGTATGACATAATCCAGCACATCTGATAAAAAAAAGAAAGATATATTAAATGACATTTAATTTTGTTTATTTATAGAAGCAAGACTCACAGCAGATAAAATGTAAGGCACTACAGCAGATAATCTAGAGTCTTGTGCAAGTGGAGCTACAGCAGTAAGCAGACCAACTAAAAGTAAAAATGTACTACCCTTAACCCTATCCTCCCATTTTGTTTAAAACTGAATTTATTCTTTGCTAAAATAATGCTGCAGGGTCAACTATCGCACAAACAATAACCATAGCTTAAACGAGGGAATGTGCACAGTGTCATAATTTGAATTTACTGAAGCCAATTAAGCAACTAATGAGAATTATTAGACAAGAAAGTATTGAAGACAATGTGTTTTGCTCTTCAGCACATGTTGAAAAACAACCAGTTCAAGAAGTCTTTAAGGGTAAATGCAATATATGATGAAACAGCAGAGAAATGTCATGCTCTCACTACACCTGGCTGTGTGACTTTTAGTCCTAGATTTGATAATGACTGACAGGAAAATACATTGGCTCATATTTTTTGCTGAATTATGAAGGGGATTGAGTTTTTACATTTAAAATAAAAATAAAGATCATATTGGTTTTACAATATATAGATTTTATTATGACTGCAACAAACTAGCAACCTGTCCAGGATGTACCCCGCCTCAACCCTCCTGACCCCTCTAAGGGACAAGAGTGTTAGAAAATGGATGGATGGATGGATTTTATCATGAGTTACATAATTAACAAAGACACTTTAAATACTTGGGGGAAGGAAAATTATATATTGTTCCCATTTTTTTATTTTATTATTTTTGTTGTTATGAAAAAATAAACTTGAAATGTTTGGTGTGCAGTTGTGATAATCCCCCAAAGTCAATATTATGTTGTTTTTTTAATTTTGTTTGTTTTTTGCAATTAGGAGAGATAAATGCTGTTATTTCTTATTCTAGGCTTCCCATGCTGTCTTATCGTCATAGTTATTGTAGAGGTTCTGAAATAAAATAAGTGAAAGTATTTTAATGTCAAAAATTACTTCAATGCAAATAACCAAAGGAACTTGATTGTATGTTGCTGCTGCTAGAGAAATATAACTAGGCACCTCAAATAGTCATCCTTATTTCCACATAAAAATGTAAACAAAAAAATTCTTATTTTCATTGAAAAACATGAATCAAGAGATAAACATACTTATGTCCCTCTTTTCCACTTGTGACATTTATATTCAGTATACACAAAATGCTAAATAATTTGTCACCTAGTTTACACACTTATTGAAGTACGAGAAAAAGGTATTTTTTTTTTTCCTCATACTATGATTAATCTCAAGTGCTCACTATTAAAGAACATGTTGAAATGTGATGGTAGGTTGGGGGGAAGTACAGGATAAAAACATGTGATAGTGTGATATCCAGACCAGGGTAATTAATCTTGTGAAAGTCTTGGCAGATTGATTAGTTAAAATAGATTGCAGGTGATATGGAACCTAGTTGCTGCAATGAACCATGATGTCTGCATTATTTCATTTAGTTCTGCCTAATGTACCAGGGCTGTGGCACCTTTATGTTACCTGGCATGGAAAATTAATTGAAGGCTCTCCGAGACTCATGCATTAGTCTGGGAGTTATGCTATTCTGAAATGCAAAGGAATATTTGTTTAGGTAACATTTTGTTTGCACATGATTTATTCACTTAAATTATGCACTTTGCAGTGCACTTTGGCAATAGTTTTTGAAGTTGTGAAAAATGTCTTTCTACATGACGGTTTGTAGACAAAAGGAGTTACACAGTCTAAAAAAATATTATACTGTTAAGGACAGACGAGAACAAACAGGTAATATCAGTGACAGGGTGGAGATAATGGGGGATTACGTAGGAGGGATGAGGAATTCAATCAAGTTTCAGGTTATTCTAGCAGAAAATGCCATGCTGTCTGTAGCTGTGAGGAAGTTGAAACTTGGGCTCCACTGGACCTTCAAACAGGACAGCGATGGCAAGCATGTCTCAATCTCCAATAAGGCTTAGTTTCAGAAAAAGTCCTAAAAGACATCAGGGACCACAAAGGTCAACATGAATTGAACTCAATTAAAAATTTCTGGTGGGATTTGAAAAAGGCAGCTGCAGCACAGAAACTGAAGACTGTTACTGAACTGGAGGAGTTGAAAAGTGAGCCAAGATTCCTCAGGACTTCTTTGTGGCTATGAATCACATTTGTAGCATTTTAATACACTAAGCATGTTTGTCCTCAGGTGTCATCCTTCCACCTTGATGACCCCATCCTTAAGGGATTTCAAGAGTGTTACCATGGGCGCCAGAGCACTTTAGGGAGAGTGAGGGAAAAAATAAACCGGAAAAGCTATCTGCTATCTTGGTACTGTGGGTGCGCGGTGGAGTGGGGATCAGTGGAAATGTTTCCTTAGAGGATGTTTTGGCCAGTGATAAACGTTGAAATGTTTGACGGACCAGTTTTTTCAGTAACCAGTAATCTAGACGTTTGTTTTATTTCAAATCCAGTAGTCAGACTACAGTTACTTATCAAAATCATTTTTGCGTTACTGCGTTACTATCTTCTTTTGTTATTTAATCGTATTTCCTCTACTCGTCTTGTTGAGTGACCGACGTCTCTATGCGACAGAAATGTAAACAATGGAGGGAGATGCGCATTTTGTTGGAGGAAAAACTGGAACTATTTTGAGTTTCTGTCGCCAAGTCCGATTATTATAAGCGGCTTTGGGCTTCATTTTTTTAAAAAGTCGTTTGAAAATTTAACGAGTTGCTGGTTGCGCCTTTTTGGGCTCGTTTTTGAACGTGAAATTACTCATTTGGGGTTGGAAATAAGCAGAGACTCATAATAAATCCCAGAATTTGTCCGTCATTAAGGTAGTTTTACTCAGTCTCTCCTTGTCCATCATTTCCCGGATGATCCGTCCCGCTGTGTCTTTGTTGATGTCAAGTTAATATATTACCTCTGAATGACGTCGAGTTTGTTGCGCCAGAAAACTGCAAACATCGAGACCAATATGAACAGCGCAATAAACATGAAAACAGCGAATGAATGAACGTGTCCGGAGTTTCCAATAGTTATAATGGCAACTTAACATCATTATAATTATTAATATTAAGATAAGTGTCACAAATCTGTGCAGCCATCTGAGCTGTGGAGCTGCAGGAGGAGCTCTGTGCTGTGACACCAAACGCAGGGCCGTAACGCAGAACCTGGAGGCTGGGGGAGGGGGGGGGCTTTAAAATCCTTCTTAGAGTTTTCCAGACAACAGTGGACCACACAAATTACTCATGTTTTTTATTTTTTGTACAATCTCCTCTTCAGTTCAACCTTATCAGTGGAGACACATTGTTGATGTTACCATTATAAAATAACTTACAATTAAGTATTAGCAAAGATCAATGTGATTTTCACAGGAGGTGGAGCGTTGTTGTTAGCAGCTGCTGAAAGTAACTAAAAAGTTACTTTTAATGTAACTTAGTTACTTTCCAAGTCAGTAGTCAGTAATATAACTAAGTTACTTTTTCAAGGAGTAATCAGTAGTCCGATTAAAGTTACTTTTTCAAAGTAACTATGCCATCACTGGTTTTGGCCAGAGCGGGGCTGAAGGTGGAGTTTTTACAACCCCCCCCCCACCCACCACCCTCGAGGGGGGGGGGGGGAGGCGCAGCAGGCATTGTGCTCCTTGGAGGGGGGCTCACCCTTTCATACTTTGAAAACCCCTGCTTTAAAGCATTTAAATGAGGCCATTATAGTTTTCCATTCAGCCTCCTCTCTCTGATCAATAAGTGCTTTGCATAGTCCAGCGTCTTTGCTGAAAGGCCACAAAGTGTGGCAGAAAATCATGTCTCTGTGGTTAATTTCAGTTGTCCATGCAAAAGATACGTAATGAAAACAATGATAGACTGATGTTTGGCAGAAATTACTTTGCCCTTTTCAGTAACAAATGGCATTTTTAACACCAGTTGCCATTTATTAGTAAACAGTGATTGCTTTTACTGTCCTTCCCGGATCTTTATTGCTATCTAGGAGATTGATGGAGGTGATCACAGAAAAAAGTCATTATTTATAGGAAAGGAATGGGTCTGACTTTAAAATTTGGTATTGATTAAATCTAGTCCTCCTCAGTTCAATCTGGCTTTCTATGTCAACATGATTGCATACAAATATAGATACAATATTTAGGTAAAAATCTGTTTTTGGGAGTACTGCCGATCCAAATTCTATTCAAGGAATTAAAGGTTTTGTTCTGTGATTGTGATTCTTTTACCTGAGTTGATTTCTTCCTGTTTGGGTGTACCAATCAGTGCAAATGGTGGTGCCAGACCTGACACTGACCAAAGCATTGGAAAATATCTCAATATATTCAACCTACATCTGAACTGAGTCTTATTTGGGGGCACAGTGGCCAAGCCTGTTGAAGCACAAAATATTGATTTTTTTTCCCCAAGCACATTACTTTGTCAGTTTTTTATCAAATAGCATTAAGAATGAAGTCCTTCCATTATGTCAGTTTGTATCTATTTCAAGTCTATTTTTGTCTTTTCCACCCAATCTCCCTCCCATAGCTTCATTCCTCCTTCAACCTTTTCTCTGCTTTTATTCCATTCTTTTGTTCCAAACGTGTTGTAATTACCTTTGGAAATGTATCAATGTTAATGATATTGAATCAGCATTTAACTCAGACGTACGCTTTTCTTCATGCACCACATGCTGAGCTTAAACAAACAAGCAACATGTCAAATTGCCAACAAACAACTTTAACTTTTTTCTGTAGCCTGGAGTCTTTTTGTTTTCGATGAAAATAGGTGAACAGCAGCAAAGTAAACAGGAACAAATCTCAATTTTATCTCAAGCTCGTTTGTTTTTGATGTGCGGTTAATATAATTTATGTTGCAGGACCAAAAGATTTTAAATAGCAAATCATTTTTATTTAGAAACCTAAAATATGTTACAATGAAAGACAGAAAACAGGGAGAACAAATAAAAAAATACATCAATATCTTTGAAGAAGAAAAAACAGAAGTAGTTGATCAAACACTCCTAATGCAAAATCCCACTGCCAGTCACATTTGTGGCTTACTTACAGGCTTACTGTAAGCAGAGATTCAAAATGCAAAACTAAGAAAAAAACATGATGAGAAAAATAGCTGAATTGGCAGGTATCGACAAGCTTTTGTTTGGAACTCTTTCATGAAGTGTGCAAAGCAAAATCTCTTATAACACTCAACCCCTGTTGAGAGTGAATGCAAATGGATAATGTAAAATTTCTGTCAACATCCTGATTGAGTTGATCAACAAAGAGAAGTGAAAGAGTCTAAAACTTGATCTGCAGTAACCAGAAGAATCTGTTGGATTTCAACGAAGTTCTTCTACATTCTACTAAATTATTTTGACGTTTGTACTCTTTATGTACTGGAAACTGAAAAAGCTCAAGGGTGTAAACACTTTTTAAAACAGTAAATATGATTCTTTTAAAAATCGAATTTTTCTCATTCTCCTCATCGTTAATGTGCACCTCACAGTTCATCACCATGAATACAAAGTACTCTAAATAGCTATCATGTTTGACTCTATGCAAAATGAGCTTTTTATGGCACCACATTATACAACAACCATATATCAGAAGTGTCACTGAGACTGTGGCCTAGAAATGCAAAAGCCAAAGCAGCTCACAATTGCATTTGATCTGCTACACACTTCATGATAGGCCATCAACTTGGCCAAATGTTGCAAGAAAAAGAGAGAGAGGGATTTCCCTGACATGCTATATAGGATTTATGGAAAAGGCAAGGGTTTGCTCATCTTCATTGGATCTTTCAGGAGACGGTAAAGAAACTCAGACCTATACTTCCAACTATCACTGAAAAGGGACAGAAGCATAATCCATATTTGACAAAGGGGCCTTCAGATTTGTTACGCTTCTCAGACATTTGGTGCCCATAAAAGTCAAATACACTCAAAGCATATTTCAAGGTTTTGCAACTTTCCCATGTTTTGGAAGTGAGGAGGAAAAAGACACGGCATCCGAGCGACTGCCAGCCATTTTCTGTTGATGAGATGTTTCATGCTTCTTTAAGCATAGATTGCAAAATAAGATTCACATTGTGTCCTCCAGTGCTGAGGGAAATGATTATGGCCTTGCGGGCAAAGCTGTCTCAGACTACAGAATGAATATGCCAGTGAAGCATACCACATTAAGACGCTATGGACCAAGGCGTGCTCTTATTCTACTGTTGATAATGCCCCTTGGTGTTGCCAACTCTCAAAGAACTTCCCACAGTAAGAGAACAACATGACAAGGAGTTATAACTTAAAGTAGGAGAGGAATGTTCCTGCACACTTCCACGTGTTTGTCTGTAATAGTCACTTACAGTACATGTATGAGTAGTTGCTGTGAGTCTTGTCCTTAGAAACCTGTCAGAGCTAAATACAGAGTTCTACAGATATTGATTTGGGGGAGATTGTGTTTTTTTTAGGAGGTTGGCTCAGGCAGTTTCTTTCTGAGTGGCTCACAGTGATTGATGTAAACCCATCACAAGGCTCCAATGAGACCTTTTGCAGAGCTCAGACAACAAGTTGCAAATCTCAGGGAGACAGAGCGTTCTCATTTATCACTGATACCTATTTAGCAGTTGTTGCTCAAAGAGCCTCCTGCTGCTCCCTCACAACATTTGTTAGAGATTACATTTTGCCTGGTTTTCTCCAAGGTGGAACAATAAAGGATATTTAAATTTTTAAAAAGATTTTAAGCACTTTACTTGTTTCCATGGAAACAAAGTATTTTGTCAGAAGCGTTACCTAATTAAAATGTTGTCATCTCTTTGGAACAATTCTTCAACAGCACTGATTGTGTTTTAGTAAGGAACAAAAAACCTCCAATTATGAGGCGGATTTACTGTTGATCTAAACGGAAACATCCACCCGTCCATCCATCCATCTTACACTCTATTGGGTTACGAAGGTTACAAGCCATGAAGGCACATGCCAGAAAACATCCAAAACAGTTACCAAAACTTAAACAAATTAAAAAAAGAAATAAAAACAAACAAACTAAAAAAAAAAACAACAAAAAACAAAAAACCAGAAGGGCCCTGTTTTGTTATTTTTCTGTGAACATGTGCCTGCTCTTGGTCTGTTTCATGCATACAGTCATTGCTTAAGTTAGGCAGGAGATTTCTGTGCCAGCAAATATAGTTTGCTCACAGCAAATACTTAAGCAGGTCATAACAGAAACAGAATGAGGTTTACTTCAATGACTGTAACATCTTGTCCTGCTACAGATGCAGCGGAACAGAAACTGGGAGCTGTTGTGGTAGGATTTTCAGGATGTGTTTGGGACTCTCTAGGAGTTTTCTCATCTGCTCATGGAGAGGCTGAGAGATGCAGGGGTAAAAAAAAGAAGAGGGTGAAATGCTGTAGATAATGTGACGATGGGGGTGAGTGAAAAAAAGACAGCATTTGTTTACTGAGTGAAAGTTTACACCACAGAAAATCAGCAAATGTGGAACTATCCAAACTTTGGTTTTATTCAGGTTACTAGAAAATATTCACATTTCACTATCAGTGTGTCAGCAGAATTAGTGGTGAAAATAACTCACTCGGAGTGAAAAACTAGACGCTAAAACTCTTTGCAGTTATTCTATACTTTGTTTTTATTCACAAGGTTCCATTCAGGATACTGTGATGAAAGGCACAGAGTGACAAGATTAAAAGTGAGGATAAAAGGAGACAAAGAGAGCAGAGGAGCCTTGTTGCTGTAGTCAAGGGTGAATGCTGCACTTTTCAACTGTGCCTCCCTATTTATTATTAAAGCACTCAGATGAATCTTTCATGCGCCGGAAATTAAAGAACAGAGTGAGGAAGTACATGGATTAAATTAGTGATTAAAGAAAGCAACTGAAAAGAGCCAGTGAAAGACAGCATTGAATGGAAGGAGGCAGTGTCCCTATAAAAGTATCTGTACACTACCATTTTATTGTATTACAACCACAACATTCATCATAGTTTTGGGAATTTTACAAGCCATAGCAGTGAATAAGTGTAAGAAAAATGATTCATAGTTTTTTTAAGTCTTTGACATGTAAATAAAAAACTGGGTCTTGTGTTTCTATTTAGCCCTCTTTACTCTGAAACCACAAAATAAAATCTAGTACAACAAATTTCCTTCAGAACTGAATCCAACCGTGCGTAAATGTCAGTATAAATACTGCAGCCCTGTGTAGGTTCTAAATATATCTCAGAGAATATTATTGAACAAACCGCATCACAAAGACCAAAAAGCTAAGAAGAGAGGCCAGGAAACTGAAGTAGAGCTTAATGGAGGTTTAAGATAGAAAACATTAGCCCAGGTTTGTACATCTAAGTCTATGGCAAAACTGCAAAACCACCAAGACATGTCTATACAATTCAGTCCAAAAATTGGGCAAGACAATCAATCAGCGATCAACATTTCTCTGGAGGAGCTGGAGAAATCCACAGCTCGGGTAGGAAAATCTGTCAACATGACAGCTAATTAATTATTCACTATAACAGTGCACACACTAATCCCATTATGAAGCCTGGTGACACCAACATCGTTCTGTGGGGATGGTGTTTGAGAGAACGAATAAACAACATGGAAGTCATCCATCTCAGTTGTACAAACTGTTCTCTGTCTCTATTGACAACGCGCAGCACACAATTTCCTTTGATATTGTTTTTCTGTGAAGTTTCATAAGTCATTACAATCGTGGGTGTATCAACTCAAAATTTGTGATTTTATATGAGTTAATGTCACTTTGAAGGCTGTGGACTTTATTGTGAATATAATATGTACTTCCTAATAACAGAATTTTTAGTTTTGTATAAAAAAAATGCATCTCAGTGTGATTCATGAAGTTCACTTGAAGTTCATAAAATAGCTATAAAAGTTGGATATTTGACTTTTTTCACATTTTCTCTCCTACAAAAAACTGTTGGCAGTTTCATTTCAGGGTTTTATACAAAAGTTCTTTAAAATTAATGTTAAAACATATTCTGTGGTGCCTATTACTGTATCAAACAACTCATTTGGTGAAATCTGACGTGATAATGGCCCAGTTACTAACTATACAGCATCCTTTCAACATCACACCTTGCATAAGCCTGACAGGATGTCGTCAGCAGTGACGACGTGTCTAAAACAGACCATCTCCTGTCGGGTGCCAGATGCGTGAAAAGGCAACTCTAGACAAAGCCTGGGCATGATTCAAAGTCAAAAGTAAAGTTTATATTATTCACAGATTCAGAAAAAAAAAGTAAAACTGAGGCCCATGTACGTGTGAAAAAGCTAATAGGATGGAGAGACAGTGAGAGGGAGGGAGGCAAAGCAAAAAGGTGCAGATGAAAGGAGGCACCCTGCTGCTTTTGGCCTGGATTACACATCTCATGCAACTAATTTAAAACCCCTTTCCTATACAGTGCTTCTGTCACATAGTCAGCAATAAAACTGCTTCTACAGCACTTGTCTTTACCCACTTAACCATTATGTAGCAGTTTAATTTACTACCATTTTATGCAATTAAGGAAAATAATACTCATTTCCAAAAAACTGCTTTAAAAACTCCATACTTTTTTTCCCGCATTTTCCTGCATGATTATGTAAAGCAACTTCATAAAAAATTGATAATTTATAATTTACCCTTTTGAATTTTAGCCTGAGAACTGTATGTCAGTTTGATTAAAGAATAACATTATCCATGTTTATTTACCATTTAACATGCTGCTTTTTGTTTTAAATCAGTAGTGGATATGAAGAACATTAACTAAAATAATAAAATAATGAGCAGCATAAATAATGTATTCATGCTCATAAAATAGCTTTGAAAGTTGGATATTTTACTTTTTTCACATTTCATGGGGAAAATAAGCTGTTATTAAAATTTTACAAGTGGATTTTTTTCAATTTTTTCCCATCACAAACAGTTTAAAGTAGTTTTGTTCTGTTGTTACTCTGATAGACCTACTTATTATCTTCTAGGTAGAAATAAAATTTCTATGAAAAACAGTGACTAATTAGTAACACCAGACTGCTATTTTTTTTAGTACGCACCTGTTTTTATCCGTTTATGACTGCTTGCGTAAATCTTTGTTTTTAAAATTTTAAATAAATTGTATGTTGTCTAATTGTTTTGCACCTTGTTTCTTCATTTTTTTGTCCTCAATTCCAAACAAGCAGAACATAACTATAACAGACATTCAAAACTTTTCATGCAAAGTAAATTAGAATTAACTTATCAGCATCTACCTAACATGAAAAAGCTGCTGTATTTCAGAACATATGATGTCTCACAGAATAAGTAAAATGTAAATGTATACTGACAAAGTATGCATTATAAGCTAACCTGTGTTCACAGACCCTCAGGCCCATAAATGCACATTGCTCTACAAGCTTTCCCTGTGAGAACTCATTTAACTTTATCTGCTGAATAGTGGGAGAATAGCAACTATTTGGTGACCAGGGTGGAAGTATTGTCTAAGGGACAACAGGCAGGAGTTTTATAGTATTATTTATCTGTAGACATAAAGTCCTTTTTGTTGTTTCCTTCTTCTTGTCTCACTATGCACGTCTGTGTCTGTAAATACAACACTGAGGAGGGAAAACACATTGGACTATGACTTATGTGAAACTTTGGGCAGGTTCCAACTCCGCTAAGCATTCTTTAGAACCTTCCTACTTCAAGCATTTCAGTCCCCCCTCTCAGGAATGAGATATCTAATGCTTATTTCAGTCTCTCCCTCAATACCCCTTCTTCCCCCATTGTTTCACACAGTTTAAGTTAATCCATAATAACTGCATTCTGTTAATACTTTCAACCAAAATGTCTGCAAATCCCCCACTCCCGAAAAAAAAAAAAAAAAAGATTGGCTTAATCGACACTGGTTAAACATTAAAGCAAGTGTTAAACATTACCAGAGCCACAATCAATCTAACCAGATTCTGATTAAGCATAGTGTCATTAAGCAGCCTGTCTGTTTGTGACATTTGGTTGGATTATAATTGATTTAGGCATGTTGTGTATTTGTGAGATAGGGCAAACAGAAGGAAATCAAAGCAGCCCGGCTCTGAGATGGAGCATCTGGCAAGTTGACATTTAGTTGGCTTGCTGTCTAACCACCTGTAAAGGTCTGTTTGTTCACATGCCTCTTTTCGTTTTGGCTTGTCTGCAAAAAGCTGCATTATCTTTTTATTTATCTCAACAACCATCAGCTTTTCAAAACCTAATCTTGCTTTGGTGAAATAGTCACATGGTACCATTTTAAAAAAAAAGTCTTTGTAGATTAAGATTAAGAAATATCTCCCACTAATAACGTCTTAAGTGAAGAAGAAAAGGCAATAAGCACTTGATTCCTGGCAAGCAGAAACTTAGAAGCAGCTCAGTGGTGGCTCTGTTACAAAAACATGACATATTGTTAAAACCAGACGTTTGCATACACACAATAAAAAAACCCAAAACACTATTTTTCTCTGCTTGAAGTTAAAGTAGACATAACTAACTTGTCTTGTTTAAGGTCAGTTAGGTGGACCAAAAGTATTACTTTTTACTAAATGCCACAATAATGATAAAGAATCTGTCAGAGAATCATTTATTTATGTTGTCAAAATCCAAGCTTTACTTTATATACAGCAATAATTAGTCTCATTGTCCAGGAAAGCTTAAGTAATGATAAAGCTTTTGACACATCACAATACCCCAAATAATCAGCAAACTAATAAAGAACTGTGGCTCTCTTCGTAGAATAGTTGTCCTACAATGTGAAGGTTGTAGGTTTTATTCTAGTTTCCTCCTCACATGTCGATTTGCTCTTGGTAAAGACACTCAACTCCATGTTGCCTCCTGATATGCATATAACTGTAGGCATGTCTGTGTGTTTGACTTTATAAGAATAAATTGTTTTTGTACTTTATTTTTCCTAAAATCAGTGTTACAGATACATATCTGTATCTGACTGATTTAAAGATTTATAATATTTATAGGCAAAGCCACAGCTGCCCACTTCTGAGTTAAATCCTATTAAATCTCTTTTGAACTGTTTCTGCTTGACATTTCTTTCTGCTACATCCCTAATTTGGTCTACTGATTCTTTAAAGAACCTGATTATGGTGACTTGAATTTTGATAATAGAATAATTAGAGAATTACTTTCGCAAATCCTGGAACACTTTACATGACAAACATAAAGTCAGTTTAACTTTTTTTCTGACTAAAATTTTTCCAGTAAAAGTGTGTCTTTAATTTGAGGTCATATAATTAGGGATAAAAGTACGATGGATTCCAAACACACATGGTCCATAAATAGATCTCTCAAATGGATATGATCCTTCTCTCGTGGGATTCATCTTCATGACTCTCCTGCCCAGTGGCTATCTGGGAAGTCTGTCATCCATCAATGGGAGAAAGAAATGGGAAAGAGGGAGATCTGAGAAGATAACCTCTTTGGTGTCATGTAATTACTGCTGGTTTGAGGCTGTCCCACAGCCCTTTCATTGATCATTGATAGTTAAAGCATGCATGCGTCTGTTTCCAAACCTGTGACTTCCTATTACACAGTTATTGCTCTTACTGTCCCGAGGTTCTTCAACACAGAGAGCTCCTGTTTGAATTACCACTCTGCCATTTTTTGTTACACTTTTTGTCAGCACAATTTTTTTAAACTTCATTTCATAGGTTTAAGGAGGATTACATATTTAGGAAGGTTGTTTAAAGTACATTGTCCTCTAAAGACATTTCATTCTTCTGAATTCAATCGTTCTATGAAAATATCAGGTTTGTTAAGAACTTTAGAAGACAAACAAAATCATAAAGACCAAGGAACACAGCAGAAAGGTCAAAATGATGGAGAAACAAGGTTACACTCCACACTGTGAACATCTCACTGTTCAATTCAACATCCAAAATGTATAAAAACTTTGTCAAAACTGCAAACCTAAAAAACAACAAAAAACATACTAATTCACTTATACCAAACCTGATCCTCTCCTGTCTGTCAGACATCAAACGTTGCACATCATACCGAACACAACCTCTCACTGAAACATTGTGGTGGTAGCATCATGCTGTCAAGAAGATTTTCTCACCATGGGGAAGTTGGTCAGTTTATTAGACCATATATGGAGCTGGATGCCGAGAATGAGTGCTTAATGCTACAAAAGACTTGGGGGTGGAGGGTGATGATTTTGCTGCTGGATAATGACCCTAAGCAGTTTTTTTTAAAGAAAAATAAGAATAATAAACTTAAGTTGATTGCATTGTATGATAACTAAAGTAGTCAATTGAAATGTAAGTATTTTTTAAAAATTCCAGTTAATGTAAGAATCTAAACTTTGGGGCCATTTGTTGCAAAAAAAAAAACAAAAAAAAAAAAACAAAAAAAAAAACAAAACAAATGGACCCAAAATTCCAGGTAAGAGGAGCAGAGTTTGAGGAGAATTTATTTAATTTAATGCAGAATGCTAAAAAACAGACTCGGTTATTAAGAAACGATTACTTCATGGAGGCATGGACTCTGTTGAAGTTTTAAACTTTACTCAGTCGCTAACATTTGCCTGTGATATTTGTAATGCACCAGTTCTATGCCAAGAAGTTTACCAGAAATAGCCTGCGAAAAGAAAACCTACATAATTCTTAGTCACATTTAAGTTACAAGAATGTAATTAATAAACAATTATTTCCAGTGACTAATTTATATGCCAGTTTCATTACTGTTTTCTTTTAGAGCTAAACAACATGTGTTAAATCTTAATATTTGTTTAGGCTCTCGGCTGCATAAGACACTTTTGAAAATCTGTTGCACAACAACACATTAAATGGCATCTGTTCATGAGTGTTGAGGTATAACTAACCTAATTAAGAGCAAATTTGTTGTTTGGGCCTATAAAGCCACAGGGGGTGAACTAAATCTAAATGAGGCTCCTTTTTACAACATGTAACTTGTGTAAATTTCAAACAGTATCATCTAGAGGAGTTCTGACTGGGTGGTTAAATTTTAAATGGATTAGCATTGGCAGGTACAATTTCCTTTCATGTTTTTCCCCTTCAGATTAATTATGCTACTATTTTATTTTGGAATACTATAAAATCCCAATTTCTCATAAACCCCCAGGGATTCAGAGACTAAGCTGAGAGGAAGCACCATAGTGACACAATTTCTGGTTATCTTTCCTTTCTATTCCACTTTCATCTTAAAAAAAATGTCTGTCCTTTCATGAAAATAGTTCGATCTTTTGATTTTTTGTCTGTCTTCGTTTTTCAGTCTCTCAACCTACTTTTGCTTCTGGCCTTTGCCTAAATGCTCGAACCCACTCCAAGTTTTTCACTCTCAGTATTACTCCTCCAGGGTTGCTGTGAAGTTTTATTACCCTAGCAGCAGGAGTATATGATGTTGACCCCCTTCCACCTTGCAGTAAGCCTCAGTTAATAGAGAGAGGGTGCAAAGAAATATAACAAAAACCAGGTTGATTGACCTTGATCGCAGTGTAACAGCAGGGGGCACTCTTAAGCCTCAAGCTGCCATTTGTTGCTGTCACTGCCAGCTTGTGTTTGAATGAAATGGGCAGAAGGGGAACAACGAAGCTGCACTTTTGTCATGGTTGTTTAGTTTTCTTTTCTTGTTTGTCCATGTGTGAGTATGATCCCAGGCATGGAAAGTGTGTCCTTTGCTGTACACTGGAAAAGGGCAGGAACGTTCTGGGAGAAAGAAGGCCGTGTTGTCAATCTCATTAATATGGATGAGCTACTGCATATGTGTATGTTCACATGTGTGGTTGGTTGCTTTAATTATTTTTTTGCGATTAAGCACATGCATTTACCTCAATGATACCAAAGGACACGTCAAGAACTAGAAAATAATCCTTTGTGTAACATGTTGTGGTTTTAAAACACTCATAAGCTCAACAGTTAGACAGTTTTAAAATAATTACATTTTTCTTCATCTGCCAAATGTCTACATTTCAAGAGTTGCAGGAAAAATTTAAAAGATATCTAACTACTTCACCCCTGATTAGCGCTCAAAGTTATTTGATGTCTAGATTTAGTCCAGCGGACAAAAGTGACTCAAGCTTTTTCCTTCAGTAAACATTTCTTAATTGGTTTTAGAACAAGTTCAATTTCATATATTAAAACTGTGGACACCAAACCTATTCTGCTTCTATATTTGTCTGGAAATTGGTCAAGACCATCTCTGGACCTAAAAGTTCAAAGAAGAGTGCAGAAAAACACACACATTTTAGACACAGCAGTTCAATTGTTTGTGACGCACCATGACAAAAGGGTTAGGGTTAGTGTGTATGAAAGGGCGATGTAGAACGTAAGAGAAGATTGGGCATACCGTTTCAAGATGAGAAGAGTAACAGTACCTCAAATAACTTTGTTTCATCCAAGGTATGCAACGCACCTTCCCTGAACAAAGTAACATCACATTGAAACGCTAAAGTAGAAAGACTACAGCACCAGAAGACCACATATGCCACTAATGACAGCTAATCTTACCACAGACTGATCAAATCTGACCAATAACAGACTAGAAAACATTGGTTGAAAAGCAGCCCAATCTCTTTCACTTTCAGCTGAAACATTGAGATGACATGTCAGAATTTGGGGTAAACAACATGACACCATCGATCCATCCTGCCTTGGATTAATAGTTCAAGATGGTGGCAGAGCTGTAATTGTGCCAGGGATGTTTTTTTAGCATAATCTGGGCCCCCTTAGCATTAATAGAGCACTATAATAATATTGTTGTCGATCTGGTTCATCCCTAAATGACCACAGTAGAGCCATAATCTGATTGCTTTTTCTATCAGGATAATGGAAGTAGCAATCTAGGTTTAAAACTTAAACTGGTTTCCTGAATATAGCAACACGTTCTCTATACTCTAGTGTCTCCTTAGTCACTGGATCCCAATGCAACACAGGATCTTTGAGATAAGGGAGATTTGCATAAGTAAACTATTATTGCTGAATGTAACTCTGTTTAAACTTTTTAAATTCTTACCTTCCGGTCAGTATTACATAGTGGTACTAGCCAAAATGAGCTACAGTGACCTTTTCTTCCCCCAAGCTGTCTTTCTGATGAATACTTAACAGAGTGCTCAAATTAATGTCATGCATATTTGCACTAATTTAACCTGTCAACTAGTCATCTCCTTTAAAAAAAAAAAAAAAAATGAAAAAATGTTTACTGTCTCCTTTTTGCATATTTCAAGCTTAAAGTAACACATAAAACTATTCACGTTTAATTTTTTTCTTTAAAAATACTTTAATTTACCCGACGTCCACAAGTATTGTGGTGCATGTCAGAAAAGTGTAGTTCTGGTTGTAAATTTAATCTTAAAATACAACTTTTTAAAAACATTGTTTTAAACATAATTTATTTTTGCTTTATGATATTTTAAAAACAAAACAAAATAACTTGCAAAATATTTTTTCCATCAACATTTATATTTGGAGCAGAAGCAACACTAACCCCTTATGTGAGTACCGTAACCTGCCACTTTAAAAAGACAAAATGAATGAAGAGTTGACATTTTAAATTAAGTTTAATATCTTATATTAGAAATAGCATTGTTTCATGTGTTGATTATTACCTCAACCTTTCAGAAAACTAACATTTCCAAACTTTTCTTTTATAATCAGAGAGTTTAAAATTAAAAGGGAAAAAACAGAACTGCTTTTCCGTTCTCTGTTAAGGCTTCTTGTTCAACAGAAAGTTTTTGCTCTCTGTCTAAAAGAACAGCAGCAAATTACTCAAGCTTTCAAAAATTCAGTTTCCGTTTATTAGCTGACCACTTTCCATGGTGACAATATCCAACTCAAATTGCTTGTGTGACTTTAGTATGGGGCATTCACTAATTTGGAAAACAAAAACAAACATTGTTCTTGTAGTTTTAGAACAACTGCCAAGGATGATCAAACTTCATCTTTTAGTTCTGGTCCAAAACCTATCTTTAAAGGGCATATCTAGTTTTTTTTAATCATTTTGTTTGGTTCCAATGTGTCACACACAATCAATCAAAAATTAATCAAATTTTATTTGTATAGCACATTTCAGCAGCAAGGCATTTCAAAGTGCTTTACATCAAACACAAAAACACAATGCAACATAGAATCAACAATCAAAACACAACATAAAGTCAAGTTCCGTCAATAAATTTGTAATTGATTACGTTTCAAATACAATCCTAAACAAGTGGGTTTTTAGTTGAGATTTAAAGGAAGTCAGTGTTTCAGCTAGTTTACAGTTTTCTGTAAACTAGCTGAATGCTGTTTCTCCTTGTTTGGTTCTGGTTCTGGGGATGCAGAGCAGACCAGAACCAGAACCTGAGAGGTTCTGGAAGGTTGATACAAGAGCAACAGATCTTTAATTTATTGTGGTGCTGACAGCAGTATTTCAAAGTCTATTCTTTGAGCTACAGGGAGCCAGTGGAGAGACTTTAAAACTGGTGTTATGTGCTCTATCTTCCTGGTTTTAGTGAGAACTCCAGCAGCAGCATTCTGGATCAGATGAAGCTGTTTGATTGATTTGTTGGACAGACCTGTGAAGACGCTGTTGCAATAATCAATGCGACTGAAGATAAACAATGTTTTATTTATATTTTTCTCCACCGCCTGTGCAGGATACAACAAACTAGACAAGTTGCATCACTTGTTGAAATGGTAAAGAACTGTTACTGTTGCACCATAGACTTTGAAACAAAGAGAGGGACAAACGCATGTAGGAAGCACAGAAACAAGGTAGATGGAAAACTGAAATTATATGAGAACTAATTCCGAAATGTAAATGTGAACAAATTCTTTTTGTTTTACTGTGCATGCAGTCATTCTTTGATATAAGGCATATTTGAGCCGACTAAAGTCTTTGATGGAAAATTCACAGCGTCTCATTTGTTGAACTTAGCATGTTATTAAGGTTAGCTTAAGAACTGATCCAGTGTTGATTATTTATTGACACACTGGGTAAATGAATATTTAATTAGCTTGTTCTTTGTGAGACTTCAACAATGTTAACTGGAATTGAACATTCTCTATCTTCATCTGTTACATCTAATCATTATATATTGCCAACTTCAATTTTGATTTGTGTAAGCACATTTTAGTTTTAGAAAACTTAAACTTGTTAGCTCTTTCTTTCAATTCTTTTGGATATTGACAAGTGAGAAGTCAAGCGAGGTGAGATACAAAATTAAACAGGGTTGCATTACAAAGAAAAGTTAACTCTTGGAAAAAAAGCTTTGGTAAGAAGGTGCCTAAAGTAAAAATGATTTTTATTTCCATATCAGCAGGTCTGTGTCAGGATGTCTAAGGTAATAACTCTTACAAAGAAAAATGACTTATCGGTTAATGAGCCATGTTTTGTTAAAATGTAAGTTCTCACCTACCTTATGTAACCTTTATGAGGCCTTAGGTAGCTGTCAACCTGAGCTCATCTTTGCCCCAGAACTGTTCACTAGACAGCGTGTTTAAATGCCAGGCACTGCTGTGGGCTTTTATATGCATGCATATGTGAGCACATAAACTCTGGCCCCTGTTTTCGGTAGGTAGGGAAGAGAAATACATTATTGATGGTGTTTGAGGTATGCAAAGCAAGGGAAGGAACTGCTTTGATCTCTCACAGACACCATGTCCCCGGCAATCTCCCTCAGATTTAACTATGTGCACACAACCCCAGCAGGCAAGAAACACAAATTTCTACTTGATCACCTCTCCCTTTTATCTTTTTATTTCTTTGTCTCTTTCTATTTAACCGATGCAGCAATTGTTTTGGTATTAGTCTTGCCGTGGTTAATAGAACAACAAAACTAGAAAGCTATTACAACCCTATTTTAATTTAAAAATACAATTGAAATCTGAACTAAGGAAATTGCAGAGAAATATATATATATGTATAAGATGTCCCTATCTGCTGAATTAAAATTAAAACCCAGGATTGATGCTGCATGTGTTGTTTAAAATCCAAATCATGGCCAAGTGAATTATGCAAATCGGGCTCATTTCCCTACAAATTTAAAGTGACTTGCCTGTGCTGACATTTATACCTTAAATAAAAGGCACTGCAACAGTAATTACTGTGCAAATTACCCAGCGCTTATTTTGAAGTAATAGAAATAGATGTTCTTGAATTCAAAGCAAGGAACGTGTAATATAAAAATACAGACTCAGAACCTTATGCTTTGCTATTTTTTATTTTTTTTAATATAAATTTTTAAGTCTAAAACCTCATGGAGTTTAAAGACCATAATCAGTAGTTACAGATGCAAATGAGGCTCCATAGCAAGATCAGTAAAATAGAATTATCTAGCAGCACCTGAGATTACATTGTGTGAGTGTGAATGTGTATGTGTATGCACATCCTTGTTCCTCAGTAAAAACCCACAGTCCACATGACCGTGAAGAGATCTGGCGTAGCTTTTCTGACTGTCACTTTCAAGTATTTTTTTAAGCCGTTTGGTTCAATTTACCACTGTTGTCATCCTCTGGTCTATTCCAATTGTTCACACCCCACTCCTACACAGACACAGTGGATGGGTCAGATGTGCTTCTCTGATAGGCTAGTAGACAAGCCACTGACCTTCACTTTGCAATCTCGCAGGTCAATCAGTAGGCTATTCTTCCATGTAATGTTTACATCTCTGTGGGCTATTTGGTCAAAATGGTCAGCTTGCCTTTGGTCAACAACCTGTGTCTATGACAATCATTTTAAATGGTGTGACACAAAGGGGGAGCCCATCAAAGAACCCATTGTTATGGCAATTCTTTAACTTGCTGAAACTAGTAAGAAAGACATTGATGTTAAAGAAACAGAGTGGGGTTTTCTGTTGTTCTGCAGATGACATGATAAGATCCTACAGTTTGCCCTGATTTGTAGAAATATGCGAGGCATAACAAGCAAACACTTGATCTACATAAAAAATGATTTTGAAATTAAGTTGCAAATAAATACGATACAAAATAATTGTGTTGTCCACCAGGGGGAGAGTGAATGTTGATGCAACAGTAAAGCTAAGAAGTTTCTTCATATCACAAATTAGAAACCACATGGAGCATATCTTATAAATCACTCCTTACATCTTTTGGATCTTTTATATTTGTTTGATGCATAGTATTGTTACATAATGCACAGCTTCATTTTAATATACAGTTGAGACCAGATGTTTTCCTTTAATAACTTCCCACCCCTTTCTGTTTAATTAAATTAATCTTATTTTAGGTCAGTTAGGGTTATTAAAATGATTTATATTTGCTTATTTACTGATAGTAAGTTATTTCATTTATTATCAATAAGTTTTGTTACTTTTTTTAAATTCAAATGTTTACATACACCAACATTTATATGCCTTTAAACAATTTTGAAAAGTTTCATATCTTCTGAAATTTATTTTGGCTTGAACAAAACATGTTGCATTATATAACAGTCCTTATCCTACCCACTGGTGTTGCCATTTGAGGTGAGTGTACCACTAGTTGTTTGTACACAAATTACTGAGTGCTTGAAACAGATGAGTCCTGTTTGTTTCCCTCCTGTAAGCGATGTAGTGGGTATTCACATGGAAACTGACCTACATCTGTGCAATTTCTCTTTCAGTTTAGCCAAAATGAAATTTCAGCAATGACAATTTCAAAGGTTATCATTGCTAAGATGAACCGCATCTTTTCAACAAACAAATCTTAAATATTTAGGATAAGTGATAGTTTCAAAGATATTATTTTGAGCATTGAAGGAGAATAAAACTTACCGGTACTTTTCTCAATCCCACCACTATATTGAAATTCTTATTCCAAAATGAAAAAAGTAGCACAATATAGCACATTTCAGAACTTTTAATTGTAAATTTAAAGTATTTCGCAGTATCTTCTAAAAGTGATCATTCAATTTTAACAATTTTACATCATATTACAACCCTAAACACTTATGTATGTATGCATGTATAATTTTTGAGTATGTCAGAAGATAAAGTTTTGCTTAAAGAGGTGTTAGAAAGGATCATACACAAACATTATTCAGATTTGATGCACTACCCAACTAAGAATATGGTCAAGTAACTGGGATAGTGGGAAAATACCTTTTTTAACCGCGGTTGTTTGATGCCACCACCACCAGCACCATACAAGTGGTGTATGATGTATGATGTTTTGCAGTGGTGTGCAGATGGTGTGTCCAGGGAGCGGCACCATGTTAGTTTTGTACAGCAAACAGACTAACTATGGTTTATTGGTCTCTACTGCATGTAAATTTAAAGGTTCCATTTTGATCTAATCTAAACTAAACACCTTATACACGTTTGTTGTTTCCACCAAATGACTTGCTGTCTTCATGATGTTGTTTGTTCACTAATGTGTTTCTAAATACATTTAAAGTATTGAGAAAAGAGAAGTATTTATGCTCAGTATAAATACATTGGGCATAAATACCCAAGGTATAAATATCAGAAAATAGGTATTGCTAATTTTCTGATATCAAGCAGGAAAATAAAATGCTTACAGTGTTGTCCAGGGCTTTAAGACCCTCCAGGTTTTACAAATATTGTAAGAAAAATCAAAACCTTCAGTCCTTGGGATTTCAGAAGACACATAGTGGTGCAAAATCAAAGCAAACGCATGCCTCTGTATGTACAGCCTGTATGTACTAAGACCGTGATGCCGAGGTGAAAAATGACAGTTTTGCCTGAGGATCCACAGGGAATGGTCTAAGAGCAGGTGCACTGCACCATCCCACAGCCCTGCCAGACACACACTGTGCCAGCAATGTCTACTTTTCAACACCCCTGCCCCTCTCCTGATGTCTCTGTTTTTCTCTCTCACCTTCCTCTACCTCTTTTCAACCCTTTTTGTACCCAGCTTACCATCAACCTCTCACTCCTGCTTCCTTTCTCCTCTCCTCATCTACTTATTGCTTCCTCTCACATTTCATAAAAATGATCCAAACCTCAACCTATGCCTTGGGGATTCCTTTCCAATCTGTCAGGAATTTTATAACATCATGTGTTTACTCCGTTTACTATATGGAGATACAATTATTTTGTGAAGCCTGGAGAAAAATATCTTGTGATTTTTGTCAATTGGTTGTTGTAAGAGCAGTAGCATTAGAGTTGTAGATTTACATTCCTACCTATACTCTGTCCTTATCTCTCAAAAAATGACTAAATAAAAAAGCCCTGTGAACAACAGAAGGCACATGAACATAAGCATGTTGGCAGTAATTTAGAATGGCAGGTGGACTAAGACATTTGATATTACAGTAATGTTACAATTTCCCACATATACACACACACACATTTATTTTTTTTATCTTTCATTTTAGGTGGTCAATTTCAACTCCAGCCACATACTTTATAGTCTCACTCCTTCTTCACCACATGCCATCAATGACACACTCTCTCTGCACACAGACACATACATTTTACCCACACAGGTTAGATCTGAGGAGCTAATCAAATCTTCCTGCTGCGTTTAGACTCCAGACTGCTTATCAGCACTTCAGCAGCCAGTTACACAAGCGCTCTTTCAGGTCTCCTAAGATTCTGTTTGCCGAATTTCCACTTGTTTTTACTTCACATAATTGTCTGTTATTCTCTGTCATCCTGTTTCTTTGTCCCCCTTTTTCGGCTGAATTGTCTGCTGTTCCTATTGTTAAAGAACTACACCAGTTAAACTCTAAATCTTCATCCTGCAGAATGTTAAGATGTGTGACTTTTCCAATTATTGGTGGTATTTTAGGACTCTGTACATATATAATAAGGGTTTCAAATAAACCATGGGGAACAACACTTGCAGCATATTATTAGCCACTTGTACAGAATGCATCAGCAGTCAGTGAGCTTTTATACTGGAAATAATGTATTGAGAGGCTTTTTATTGTAGTGAAACAAAAGTTTCATTTCACACAAATCTTTCTAAATAAGCTGAAGTTCACCAAAAGTTTGCACAATAATTGTGACTCAATTCACAGTGCTGTCACAAGGCAGCTTTTTTTGTTTGTTTGTTTGTTTGTTTTTAATCAGTGATGTTGCAGTGGTGTTGGTTGTTGAGAAAAATGCAAAAAACATTTCCTTGTATGCATCTCTCATAGGGTTTAATTATTGTGGTATAGATATTTCCCATTTGGGGCCAAAAGAGTTTGATATTGTCTTAACATTTCACGTCAATAACATTAAAAAACAACCTCTTTCATTTCTATTCCATTTTCCCTCCAGATATCTCTGGAAGATTCTCCCTCTGTTTTGACGGCTTTTGCTTGTGGACACATATTGGTTTGTGTGCTTCGAGAGAAGATACGCACATTTCACAGTGCAACAGGAGACACTTTGCCAGAGAGGTAATTAAGAACCTGAGCGCTGAGGCTGACTGCTGACCACATAAGCCAGCAGTTTTCAATATTTACACCAACTCTTTCTGCTCACACATATGCATAAAGAAGGTGCTTGGATTCACAGTAATTGACCTGTAACTTTGCTTTGGGTGACTGATTTGTCCCTGAGCACAGCCTGAGAAATTAAAATGTTAAATATAGCTTGTGCCAAAGGCTTTGAAACACCATGTTCATAGGTTCATTTCTTTTGTGTACACCCCATTGTTAATAAGTGACAATGTTCATTGGGTTGTTGAAATTTGAATGTGCATTGCCAGTGCTCTTCTAATGCTGTTTCAGTTGTGTGTTTTTTTGTTTTCTTTTGCTTCATGCTTGCTTGCATTTTGTGGTTTCAGAGATGAATAAATGTATGAATGCAGCCCCATGGGCCCTGCTTTATTGCTTTTGGTTCATTGTGAGGCATAAACAGTTTGACAGCTTGATTTCATTTCACTTGTCTTTCCCTGTCCTTATTTGATGTTGGAATGAAAACAATTTCATTTGTTGTTCACACTTGCCAGGCGGCATGTTTATCTTTACTCTTGAACGAAGGGATGGTTCAGATAGCTTGTTTTAATGAACGTATCTGTATGGGAAAACAAGCGGAGCTTCATATTTGAATTGAAATAAAGCCATTAAACAACAAAAGACGCGTGTTACTGTTTCAGACCAAGAATCCTCTAAGGCGCCTCAGAATATTTTAAACATTATTTTAAGACATTCAATTTGAGTTATTTTTATTGAACTGTTGAAACTTCATGTTAACTATTTGCTTTAATACTTGTTGAAGGTTGGTAATGTTTCCTTAGTAATACGTGGAATAACAAAAATGAGGATATTCCAGAATTAATTAAATCAAATGACTTTATAAGTGTCCCAAGTATATGCATCTCATAGAAGGCTGACAGTAACATTTTTAAACAATGTAGTTTGTGATATGGAAGCGTCACCTGATTTGTTTCAACAGTGCCATGTCTTAGTGCAATTTAAGCTCATTTATTTAATGTTCTCAATCTTTTGTGTAATGCACATTTAGTTGCTGAGTGATGAAGAACAATTAAGTAGGTCCCGTTTTGATAAAAATTTATTTTAAAGTTGTAGTGCTGGCTGCATATGTGACATTTAATGCTCTTTAACCCTGTAGGATACAACCATTAACAACAGATGAGTGGTTTACCACCCTTCACAAAAACTATAGAATGACAAGTCTTGTAGGATGTTCACTGACTTGTTTTAAAATAAACCAAAATCCTAAGTTGCACAATATTTGTTTATGTGGGTTTTCTAAAAAGCCTACAATTGAATTAATATAATGTTAACCAAAAGAGAGTGTTTGCAGAACTTAATGGACTGTTGAGTCTGGTTAATTTCTTTAATCCCTGCCAGCTCAAACAATGGAAGATATTGTAAAAAATGTTTTTAGAAGATAAACTGACACAAAGCATGGCAAGAAATGTTAATTGTTCCCCAATCAGCCAGGTCTTAGATTTGACATCTGTAAAAGAAAAGAATACAAGTAGACCAAAGAAGATAAAGAACAGGCAGAAAAACTCACAGCAAAATGCCTTGAAAATAAACAAGCCACAACAAAAGAAATGAAAAACAAATGGACAGAAACAGAAATCAATGTTTGTTAAAGAACTTTCAGATATCAGCAGGGGAAATGAATTTGAAAACAGAAAAAATATATACTCAAGCACAACCCATCATTAACAGCCCGCCCTGCATGTTTTAGGTGTTTCCCTTCTGCTACACACCTGGATTGAATCTGTAGGTGATTAACAGGCTTCTGCAGCACTTGATGGTCATGCAATTATTTGAATCAGCTGCTCTGGAGTAGAGGTACAGCTAAAACATACAGAGCAGGGGGGCCAGAGGACTGGAATTGAGAAGTGCTGAGCTAAAGAGACATAGCCATGAACAACAGATGGTGGAATGAAAATAGACGAGGAGAAAATACCAGAATGTTTGGTGCTATCATAAAAATGACATAACCTGCCTCAAGGAAGAAGTTTTTTATCTATCAATTATAATATACAATTGTATAACAGGTAAATTAACTTGTACACATCAATTGCATGCACAAAAACTTTTACGATGAGTTTAGAGTACAATGCCTTTCCTATCCTTCAGTTATTTTGTCTAATGCTATTTCTATGCTTGCACTCTTAATGCTTCTTCTCTGTATTTCCTCTTTAGTCCCAGAAAAGGTGTATGGGGAGTGAGTGGTAAAACAGAACAGTCATTTAACTCGTCGTCAGTTCATCAGTACTCCATGGCATTATGTAAAATGGGCCACAGTAATGCATAAGCAACAATTTCATTCATCTAACTCAGCAGAGTGGAGCGAGAAAAAGATGAGCTGTCCTCACAGAAACCTTTGGTCTGATCATTTTCACATGATGAGCGTTTTGTGAAGGACCGGCTCTCGCTTTGGCTAGAATATAAAATCTTTGTTTGCTCCAAATATTACAATTTTATTACCATTTCTTTGACTATTCAAAGTGATTATCTCACCATTTAAAATGAAATCCAGCAGTGAGATGCATGTCTAATGAGGATTCTTTCCTGATGTGCTGGATATCACATGATTCATGATCGAGATTTTAACCACAAAAACCAAAAGCGTGTGAAATTAAAATGTCCAGGAGAGAATACAGACATGGAAGTGCACACATGCTGATGAGCTGCAATGAACTTAATATCTGAGAGTTTGGGTTGCCTTGGGTTGCTCGTGGAGACAGTTTAATTGAGGTTGTATTAGGGACCTCTAGGAAAGTATTTAACTTGTCAGACTAATCATCATAATGTTTGGCCTCAGGTCAAGGCCCATTTTCATTCATGCCATCACAGAGACAGGGTCACTTTAGTCAACTGAGGATTCCTCTGTAGTTGGGGAAGCAATTTACAGAGAGGAGTGGTTGTGTTATGCCTTAGATAGTCATTTTACAACTTGATTGCCATTTTTACTAGAGATACAGTTTTGGGAATGGAGAAGTAAAGCAGGGGTCACTAAGCATATTTAAAAAGTTTTTACAAGTCTGAATGGTGTGAATTATCTTTATACAAACAGAATTTAGTTGCATCTTTATAGCCAACCTTTTGAAGTCTATTTAAAGCCTGAGAGAGTGTATAAAACTGTGTCTATGTTGTGCTTCGGACAATAACAATAAAAGGATTCTGATTCTGATGTGTCCAAAACATTTATAGTTGAAGAAATAAGTCTTAAACACTCATATTCAAAAAGAGTCTAAGGAGACAATCTAGCAATTTAGCACATACAAAAATCAATTAACTCACAAATAAAAATGTGTCATAGGCTAACTCAGTTAACTCATTTAATTGACAGACCAGTCAACAAGGGTACGTGAATAATGATAGAGTATAGACACAGGTCAGGACCCCAGGTAGCATATTTATGGGATTTCTGAATACATTTTTGAGGTATGAAATAGCAGAAGAATACAAATAGTGGATGTTGCCAAAACAGTAGTTTGGGTTGAGATTTATAGCTATCTGACAAATTTTTGAGGGAACCGGACGAGTACAGAACTGAAACTAAATCATTCAGGGTATTGATTTGCCTCTATCAAGCAGCGCTGTAATATTTTTTTTATATTTTAGTGAATTAAATATTGGGAATTTATTATTGCAGTTTACACTAGGTCTAAAATGCTGTGTATCGTTAATGTACACATTTTATATGTCTATTGATTGGATCACTAACAATTAATTGCAGGCAATTAATCTCAAGGGCTCGGATTTATTAGTTAATTTTCCAATCATGTGACACTAAATTAATAAAATAAAAAAACTGAACATGTCTTTGTTTGCATAAAGTTTACATTATTTTCAATTTTACAAAGTAAAAGATTACTTTTGCGGTATAAATTTTAGTGCAAGTGAAATGCAAAGATGTTTTAGTTGTCTTAAAGTCAATCATCATTCAAGTCCCAAAGGGCATTCAGGTTGGCTTCACTGCTATTGAGTGAGCCATCAATTATTAGCCCGTCAACAAAACAATTCCTGTTTAGTAGGGAAAAAAATATTACAAAGGCTTTAATTTTACCAGTACACAACAACAACAACTGCTCAACTCTATTCAAATTGAGGGGTTGTGGTTGAGAGGGGGTTTGTGCTTGGTGTCACTTTCTCAAAACAGGTCAGCTTGTCCTCCCTTTCGAAAAAATGTCAGTGGAATGGATATCTGTATTCAAAACGATGCACAACCAATGGGCTGTTCAGTTGTAAAAGGTCACAGGGACTCTAATGAGGTGTCTGCTGGGAAAATAACAAGCCCCTTATGCCTCGGTAGACACCTCTCTCTGTCAGAAGAGGTCAGGTGTATCAGGATGGAAACGCTTCACCTCAGATGATATTATGTGAAGTTTCAGACTTTTTTTATTTAAAAGCATATTTTTTTATTCATATCAAATCCTTTCTTACCGATATCTAAATACTAACTCTATTTGGAGTGCTTTTCTTCTGAAATTCTTTAACGGGCAACAAATGGCCCAAGTTCTAGGTTGCAAAAGTCTTAGGTGGAGGAGACAACCTTCGTATTACTAAATGATCTAAACTGAGGTGAAACAAAACCTTTTGCCCTTGTTAACTCATTCAGCAGTACATGCTCCATCAGAACTACCTTTTGTTATTGCTTTCAGTTTTTCTTGCAAACTTGACAAAAGAGGAACAGGTTTCCCTGTGGATGATGCATATTTATGTTTTCTTCACTGTTTCTGTTCTGTCGACTTGATCCTGGTTTTGCTGTGCCAAGTCACATATATGTAATAAGGGTTTCCTGATAACTACACCTTTAAGCCAGGCTGTATTTAGCCACAGGAAGTTTGTAAAGTGCTTAGAATATAGTTCTCCTTGTTTGCCCATGGGTGTTCAACTCAGTTGCCGAGCCATATCCATTTGACATTCAAGACTCTTTTCATCATAGAGCACAATGACTACTATTGCATGACAGCTGACATTGCACACATGGAGGCTGTGACAATTCTCTCAGTGTGGATGATTCTGTAATTGGCCCAAACATGCTGAAGTCATTGGTTGCTGAATGTGTACTTCTTTCTTTTGACTACATCTAGTGTACTATGATTGATAGGAAAGGCAGTCACGTGGAAGGTAAAGTAAAAAATATTCAGATTGTATAAAGGTGTATAGCGTGATGGTGTTGTCTCTGCTGCAGGTTTTGTGATGAATGTGGCAGTTGATATACTATTAGATGTCTCTTTTTCATGAGTGACAGATTGTGGTTGAGTGCAGATTTCTGTTGTTGACACCACACAGCAGCACACAGTAGATCTGATGCCTACTGACAGTTTGTCGCAGTGTTGCTTTGATAAACCTTATGTCTTGAGATGGGGGAAAAAGAAAAGTCTTGAAGAGTAAATATGAGCTCTTGCACATTGTTGCATTATGTGTTCCACAGTTTGAAGGGGTTTGAAGTGTCATTTAAGGATCAAGCAGATCAAAACTGACTTTGAAACATAAATCTTAAACAAAGACTGTTCACTTTAAGCTTCTAAAAAAAATAAGTTCTTTTGATGACAATGTCTGAAATTTCTTAGACGTATTCAATGCTGCACAAGACACTTTTGCAACTTAAAGTTAAAACAATTCACTGGGAAGTGATCTTAAAGAGTATTTTCACCAAAGGTTTCTATTTATATTCCAGAAATATAACTATAATAATGATGCTAACTGCATTAGACTTTGAAAGTTGCTTTTTTTTTGTTTTTTTTCTTTACATTATTTTCAAATCCATGTCATGCATTATGATGAAATTATCCATAGGTCTGAGACATCACAACCAGCATTAAGTGCAATAATGCCTGATGTCTTGGATGACAATGTAAACATGACAAGTCGATAAATCAAATTTTCTTCTCTGTGGGAGAGCATGAATCTTTGAAAACTAATTCATGGGATTCTAACTATTAGGCCAATGTACAGATGCAGGGGATAGTGGCTATCCCTGAACCCCACCCCAGCCCTAGCTCCTAACCCCGTTTCTAAACCCAGAGAGCTCAGAGAAAGCGTGCTTTAATATTGCTGACACCCGTCAGCACTCAGTTGTGGAGAGAGGCTCATAAAATGCTGGCAGTGGTTTAAAAGTGGGTGTGTAGATGGTAAAACCTGAGGTGGGACTTTGAGGTTAGCTTGCTGTGGTTTATAAATCTGAATTTTTGTTGGCGTACAACGTTTGGGCATGCATACACTTCTAGTATGCATCCTACCAAATCCTTTATAAATGAGACCACAGGTATTTACTGGCAGGCTCGCTACTTCTGGTCAAATTTGCCATGTATTATGGTCTTGGATCATTAACAACTACATATCACACTTCACATAATCACATCAAATATACAAAAAAATATTGCTTTGCCCTTTTGAGAATTTATAATTATTCTAATATTCAGATTTTACCCATTTATAGAGATTTCATTCACCTTATCTACATTAAATCAATAGATCAATCTAACAATAAAACACTGTAATCATCTTTTCACTTCATTTAGGTGATCAATAGATACCTTCATAACTTTATTGCATCCATCACATTGGAGCAGTAAATTATGGATGCTCTGGAGGGTGCTATGTGGATTATTTAGTGATATTATATTAAGCAGTATATGCAAATTTTTCTAAATCATTGTAGAAGATACTTTAAGATGAATTATTAATATGGTTCTGAGGAGACCAAAGGAAAAGTCTGTTTTTAATTGTCACGGTAAACTTTATAAACTTTAACTATATAAGATCTATTCAAATAAAAGCCAGCTTTGATGCTAATCAGGTTTATAATGCACTTTTGATTTTCTCTCATAAAGAAAAGTTAATTGTGAACTACAGCTTTTTCCTTCCAGTGAAACTGGGAGTTGCACCACTTTAAATTGCTACAATATATATATTTAATCTCTTTGATTTCAATTTACTTTCATGATTGATTTTCTTTTCATGATGTTAAGGTGGGGAAAAAAACATCACTTTTCCATAAAACTTGTTTGAATTTGATCAAACGCCACTTTGTCTGCTTTCCTGATTTATTTTAACACTGACCCTAGCTGCATCTTCTTCCTCTTCTGCCTGCATCAACATCTGATGACCTCTGGACAAATGCTAGCCACCTTCACTGCTTGTCTCCATCATTTTCTCCATCAATACACCCAGACCTCCAGTTTTATGCACCTCTTCCACTTTTCTCCTAATGGTAAACCAACAAACCATGCTTCATTCTGCAAAGAATTAAGTAGCTATCTAAAAGCAATGTGTGTTCTTTTTAATGCAAATTGCCAGGACCAATGCCTTAGTATGCAAAGGTTCTTTACTAAGTTGGTGTTTTTGCCACATGTGCTAAAAGTTCTTTAGCTGTATTCACTTTTGTTTTCCCATAACCTCAATGCATTGTTTAGTGAAAACGATTAGAGCTGCATGACACCCAGAATTGATTTCCTTTATGTACAGTGTTCTGTGAAGCCCAGGAATGCTGTGACATTTAAAATAAGAAAGTGTCCATTTAAAAGTTCTCAGAGGGGCACTGGAGCAATCAATATTTCTTAGACATGGTTTCAAGACCGATTAGGGTGATGGGTCTCTGCCAACAACAATTCTTGATAGACTGCCTGGGTTATTAATCATTTTTAATTTACGTCCACACAATTTATGTCAAAAATCTCCCAGAAGACTTACGCTTCTCTTCTTTTCAATATTATGAAATGATCTAGCTCATTTTGAGTAAGGAGGCGGGTCTCAGAACACCAATCGGTCATTGTGTTCCTGTGCCCAGTTGATCTGTTATCTGTTCTCCGCCTCACCTCCCAGTCAAATACAACAGGCTCTCCAAAACAAATAGCCATCTATCCAGTGGGACAGCCAGCCTTTCTGGGTCACAGCTCTATTGGAAACGTCCTTGAAACTGACTGGGTTTGCTGAAGCAGGCTCTCAACATGAATTAAACAAAGGCTCTGAGGAAATAAAAATGCCTTTGCAGTGTTAAATATTTCGCTAAAGAGATACACAATTGACAGAAGTAGCATATTAAAAATTTTGCCATTGAAGGATTTATTGGACACTTTAATAGCATTTGGCTTGCAAATTTCTCAGTGTGATGCTTATTGACAAGATAGTTTATTCCATTTATGTGTCATAAACATGCCGTTAATCTATTCCAAAAGTGTTCACAAGCCAAATATATACTCTATACTCGGTAAATACAAAGTTAATTTGTTACCTTTATCTTTATCTGTAGGATCTAATCGTTTGAAAATTTGACAAAGAGCATCTAAAAAATATTATATGTAGCTGTTGGGAGATATAAAATTGAAGCCTCTGTTGTCAGAGCACACTCATATGTCCACTTTGTGATCACTTAACATCACAATATTAGAAATAATCAAATTTAGAACTAGCTCAACGTAGTTTTTTAAGCCTAGGATTAATAGCCTGAAGTATTTTTTAATCTAATGTGTGGTGGTGATGTAACAATTACAAGGTTCAGTAGTCATTTTCTAAAAGTTGATGCAAGAAAGCATGCATAGCACAGACGTTCCATTTTATTTACAAGACAGACACTGTGGAAAGTGAATTTTAAATCAGTAATGTTGGTTCGGTGATAATCATCAATAAAACTGAAAATATGCACATAAAGACATTTAATCTTTATGCGTCTACCAGGCATTAGACATTTGATCTCATTCATATTCTTAGTAGTTATTTGGTTTAACTCTTTCTATTTAGATTTGCTTAAAATCAAATAATCCCAAGTGACAGAAACATATAATAGTTTAAGTCACTATTAAAAAGGTCCTTGTTTTTGTCAAAGATTTGTTTACTCCTTTACCACAACAGTACACAAAGTAATTTGAGTATAGAATCAATCTAAATTGATTAAAGTTATTTTAGTGGGTAGAATCTTAAATGTATATTTTAGATGTTTTGAAGCAGGACTCACTTAATATTTTATCAGTACTATTTTATCTTAAGAGAAAGTAGACAAGTAAAAAACAAAAAAAACAAAGAAACACAATACACAAGAGATAAGCAGCAAAGAACAGGGTATGTATATATGATTTTTGCAAGATCATATATTCTTGTATTCACATGTATTTTCCAGCAGCACCTAAACATTACTGTAAAATAAGCACAGTATCTAATTCTGACAGCATTCTTATGTAGCAGGGTATTGTTTGTGCCTGTGTTCGAAAAGCGACAATAGAAAGTTCTGGTAGAAATTCAGGGTAAAACTTTACACACTTGATGCTCAACAGGTTTTCAGTTTTTAGAAATTGTTTTCCAACAGGTTTAAAATGATCATTGCATCAGAAATATTTCATCCCACTGTCCTGCCTTGAGGAGCTCAATTGATCATGAGCACTGATGTTCAAAAAGGTTTTCATCCATTATTCATTCCCTCTGCTGTTTCTGCTCTACTCATAACTTGTCGACATCAAAAGCTTACAAAAATATGCTACTGTATAGAGAAGAATAACAAATGTGTTCAGTGCTGTTTGATATTAAGACCACATCGGGCTCCTAAAATGAAAATCACCGGAACAATTATTTGTTTGAAGTGAACAATAAAGTTAAAAACATATCTATAACAAATCAAAGCATTTAATAGTAAAAAAAAACCAAACAAACTGGTGCATGCTTTACTTTTACAGATACATAAAATACCCAACAAATAAGTATTTACTTCAAAAAAAAAACAACAACTAATTTGATTTAAATAACTTTTTTGTGCCAAACCAATACACCCAGGAACAGTGTACATCAGAAACCTGAGATATTCCCTCAGAGAAATATTTTATCCTCATTAAGAACTTGAAGTCAAGTCATTTTTAACTATAAACAAACTCTTTCCCTCAGGAATTCTTCACATTAAGAAAACATTTATTTTTTGCTTTTTTAGGTACTACATAAATCTTGGCTTTTAAAACCTTCAAAAGCAAACACTTTTTGCTTCATAATGAGTAACTATGTTCAGTTGCAGGGATGCAAGCCATGAAAGGACAAAAAAAACATGGAAGAAACTGAATCAGGGGTACCAAACTCCAGTCCTCAAGGGCCGGTGTCCTGTAATTTTTAGATATGCCTCTGCTGCAGCACACCTGAATGGAATAATTAGGTCATTACGGCTCTGGAGAACTGATCTACACAAGGAGGAAGTAATTAAGCCATTTCATTTCAGTTTTTTGTACCTGTGGAACATCTAAAAACTGCAGGACATGTTCAACACCTGTGGCTTAGACGAAACTAAAATGTAATCTTTGAACCTGCAAAATTTTTGGTGTTGCGGAAGAAAACGTTACACCCCAAATCTAAATTGTGTGACTTGGTTTTGGCAATATTATGCTGTGGGGACAGCTTTTTCTGCAGGAACAGAGAAGATGGGAAAATGGAGAGCAGATAAAGGGGTAGATTTAGAAGAATGTCTGCTAGTGTTTTATAAAAGGTGGAATCACTTTTTTACGTCTGCCTGCTCTCTTCTCTCAGCTGCAGTCTGTTCCTGATCAACCACCTGTTTCTCATCTAGTAATCAAACTCCATGTATATAAACTCATCACGGGCTGCATTTACATTGAACATATAATTGGAATTAAACTCGCTTAAAAGAAACACAACAATAAAAAAAATAATAATAAAAGCTTAACGCTTTTTGATAAAATACTTTGGTACCAGGATAAGTTTTTATTTTTACCTGCATCAAAATTAGTGTATTTTGTTAAACTGCAAAGAAAAAACATTTTTTGCATCACAAGTCACGTGATCAACGATCAGATGTAACAAGTGATGAAAAGGACAGAGACGGAGGATGATGGCGCGCAATGATTTTTAATTAACAAATTATTCATGTGACTTCTAATTGTATTTTCTGTATGATGGAAACAGTAATTGCAAAATTGTGTTTCAGGACAAGGTTATGCAAAAATATGTAATGGAAACAAAGTTGCCACTGTAGCTCACATTTCTCAACTTCATGCATGTATTATTTGATAAACAGATAAAGGTTTAAGATTTAATCCTTCCACTATTACAACTAAACACTTATAGAGGTAAACAGTGTGGATCCGAAAGGAACAAGGTCTGACAGGAAATTAGATTTTGTCTGCAGACAAGCCTCCAGCTTAAGGCTCTATTTTTATACACATCTATAAAACTGTTTAATCAGAAATTTTCTCACTTGTTTTATATTTCATCATTTTTAAGACAGCCAATTATCTAAAACCATATTCCAAATCTGACACTAATATAGAACTGTTATTTCACAGAAAAAGAAAAGATTATAAACCTGGCATTTCAAGTGCTGTAACGATTTGCAGAAGTATGTACACCCACTCATGCAAACGCACAATTTAGAGTGTCATTTCTCTTCCTGTGTTTGACAATTTGCACAAAATTGATTGCCTTGATGAAGATGAGAGGTAGCAATTATTTATAAATCAGAAGTGTCACAGACTCCGATTAAATCTCATGCTCCTGATTTGCTTGTGTAAGTGAATGTCTTAAGTAGATTATCAACTGAAAATGTTTTTGTGCTACATGCAAATGACATCATTTGGAAATAGAGTTTTGGTGTGGCGAAACAGTAAATACCTCCTCTTTTTGAAGAGGGATAATCTGATCATTTCTGCTATAACATTTTTACTTTTTCATAGAGCCTGTAGTTTTTATGGGGTAAGCCATTTTCAAACATTAATATTTTAAATATTCATCTAGAATCTGCCCAGATGAATGTGCCAGTTTTTCCTATATCTTTTTGTTATTATCCTCCAATTCAAATGCTTACAAAGAATACTATTCCTTTCAAACTGTTTAATATAGACATATAATGACATGGCTTTGCAAACTTCGGACAGATTAATTGATAATTTAATCATTAGAGGGTTCATCTGTGGATGTATTCTAACCCTCATGCAGTCAGACAGGGTCCAGTTGACCCAGTGTGAGCTTTTCCCCCGGTGTGTGGTTATAAGGCACAGCGGGGAAACCAGTAAGTAGTTGATGCCACCGACCTTTCGTAACTGCTGTGAGAGGTTGAGTGGCTTAAGTCTTACAAATAATCCATGCATTTGTCTTACAAATAAAATCTTAGAAATGATTTTGTACCTCCTCACCAATACATTAAGTATGCAATATTTTAGTTAAATAGATTTTTTTTATATTTACGAAAGGGATTTGTTGATCATTCTTTTGGGTTCACGTGAAAAACATACAATATGCAATAAGAACAGGATTTTACATCCCTTTATTTTATGTTTTGTTTTTAGTCAAGTGAAATGAATTACTTAAAAGAAGAGTTAAAGGCAGCGAAATCTCCTTTTAGTAAAGGTCACTAGGTAGATGTGGCCCTGTTAGTTGTGGCTAACATTTTCCTTTGTAAGAAAATAATATTAATAAAGCAGCTGTTATGTCATATTCCATGTTGAGTTTTCAACCTTTAAAAAGATTGAAAATTGAAAAAGTGTTCTCTAATAATCTGTAATAATCAAAGGGAAGGTCAGGGCAGTGTATTTCAACAGTAAACATTTTATTTTCTTAAAGAGCAATCGGACATTTTGAACAGCCCTGCATCTTGGCTTGTTTTGCCTTCTCGGTTTTAAATAGCTTGTAATCCACAGTTCTTACTCCTGGCAGGAATTTTCACCAGCAGGGGACGCTGTTTGGCCTATTGTCAAATATAATATTTTACAAGATGGGTAGATGTAAAAGATGATGTCCTGAATAATCCTCTGTCAGTACATCTTCTATTAAGCCAACTGTCCAGCCCTCTTGTCCTGTTCTCATTACTCATTTGAATTTTGAAGAGGAACAATTCAATAATTTCTGCTCTAACATCTATTTGAATTGTGATGTAATATTGCACAATGGAAATTTTATCAACTGACCTTTCCTCTCTTTCTCGGCATCTCATTTTAAATAATACGCCAGGCCTGATGGCTTCTTCAAGTCTTACTTTCTGGATAATGCTTTCCGGTTCCTCTCTGACAAAGGCTTTCTTTCCTTCTTTCTTTCTTACGGTGGTAGGAATCAGTTTCAGCTTTGAAGTGGATGATTCCACAAACACAACCAAACTGTTAATGAAGAGCCTCTCTGCGGCACAATGCCTTTGTTTCATGAGCTTGTTTGTTTTTTTGTTGTTTTTTTTTTTTGTTTTTGTGGGTGGGTTGGTGAAATGTCTGCAGGGATTTAAAAGATGTGAGGCGTTTTGAAGTTTAATAATTTATTTCTTGGCTGTCAGCTTCCTTTGCCTCCTTCACTGTCCTTCCAGTTCCCTTGTATGTCCCTCCCTTATCTCCGTCTCTCTCCCAGACCACCTCTGTCTTAGGAGGAGAATCTGGCTCGCTGCTCCCAAGTGTCCTGGGCTGCAGCATTTATTTAGTCATTACGTAGTTGGGCTAGCTTGTTTTTGTGCATCAATCTACTCTCTGTGCTTTTGGGGCTTCAGTTGAATGTGTTTGAGTGCATGCTGTTCCCACTTGCGAGCATTTCTAAAAGCTGTGTTTGTGGGTGTGTGTGGGTGTGTGTGTGTGCGTGGGTGGGTGTGTGTGTGTGCATGCGTGTCCCTCTGCACTTCAACTTCAAAGTCTGTCTTTAAGAAAGCTTTGCTTTCTTATGCAACTTTTGTAGTTTTAATGAGGTTTTACCCTCCCAAAGACTTTGTGGATAACAAGACACCGTTTGAGAGAAAAAGGATATATATATATTTTTATATATATATATATATATATATATATATATATATATATATATATATATATATATATATATATATATATATATATATATATATATATGTTTGTAGTGTTGCTTTATTGAAATAAAGTACGATATAAAAATCACCACATATCTAATAAGCTCCTGCACGTCTGGTTTGGAAGGATTAATTTTTCCCTGACGTTGCTTGAATCGGTCACTAATCCTAAATCAATAGAACATTATGAAATATATTTTGGTTGAAGACTAAAGATTTTGCTTTTATTGCCACTTTGCTAAGCGTTTCTTCGTCTGGACCCTCGGCTTTTGAGAACAGATTGCACAATTGCAAACTCCTCAGCAAGGACAGTAAAAGTCGCTCAAAGTTGCCAGATGACTTATTGCCTTATTTGCATATTTGGTCATGTGTAATTTGGGCAATAGAAGAAAGGAATATCACTACTGATTAAAAGTACTATATATATGTTTACTACTACAAAGAAACTTGTGAAATTTTTGATAATGTAAGTACTTTGCCTGAACCAAAATAGTGACTGAACCTGTGTGAATCCAGGTTCACACAATTTTGCCACGATTTTGGTATTAAAAAACAAACAAACAAAAAAACATTAGGCAATGTGAAAAATTAAACTTACGGTATATTTATATAATTTTTGCTAAATACCACAAATGATTCTAGAGAATGTATGTAAACTTATGAAGTGAGAAGTTGGCATACACACCAATTGTCCACTGTCTGGGAAAATTTGGTGTCCAAACTGTACATCTTGGTTCAAAGTTTAAACAAACATTTTTTCCAGAAGCTTCACACAATCGTTTGTTGTGAGAAGCAAAATTTTGTGAACTTTGGCCCATTCCTCCCGACAGAATTGGTGTGACACAGTGAGGTTTGTAGGCAGCCTCACTCCCACACACCTTTTCAGCTCAACTAACTTCTCCAAAAGATTGAGATCAGGACTTTGTGACGACCATGCCGAAACATTGACTTTGTTGTCTGTAAACCACCTTATTAGCACTTTGGCTGTATGCTTCCAGTTACCGTCCATTTAGAAGAGCAATCTGTACCCAAGCCTTAACTTTCTGGCTGATATTAGTCCAATAATAAAAATGCTGCCATCCCCCATGTTACATTTCCTCCAAAAGTAACAATGATCACAATGGCTAAACAGTTCCAGTATCCACTTTCCAGAAGGACTGTACAGACCAATTAACTCTCTATTTTCAGAATATTGCTTACAAAAATACTATGCATCAATTCATTCCAATTTAAAGAATGTAAAGATAGTACTTGGTGTTGATGTATTAGATAAAATCTTGGTTCTAACAAAACATGCGAAAAATGTTCAAGTGGTTCAAATGACTCATGGGCACTGTGATTTTATTTTATGTTTTGCTTTAAAGTTGTCATCAGTAGGTTTTAGAGGGGCAAAACCCCTTCAAATTCAAGGTGAATAATGAAGAAAAAAGAGAAAACGTAATCACAGCTGAGACAAAATCAAGGATGCCATCTGTCAAGTAGAAGTCAGGTGGGTCTTAATCCGGCTGGTGGACCAAAGAACAGAGAATGAGATGAGCATGTTTCATAATCTGGAGGGAAACAGGATTTACTTTTTCCAGATATGCAGCTCACACCCTTTTATGTAAATTGATGTTCAAACAAAAACAAAGCCGTTTTATTTGAGCTGTAGTGTAAGAGTAAATTTTTTTTCAAGCTGCCCAATTGCTGGTGTGAAAGGCACCTGAGGGAAGGTTTGTCCTTCCCCAGCTACCTCTTGTTAGTATTAAAGCTGAGTCATTCCAAGTGTGCATGTGCTTGCAAGTACACACAGAAAACATAGACAGAGACGATGATGTGTGCATGTGTGTGCAGATACAGAGAAAGCACATTGGGTTGTCACATGGTTACTTAGGTTTAGAAGGCAGACACCCTCTGGTCAGAGCCAAATAAAGTCTCCTCACCTGTTTGTGGCCTTTGAGGAAGACTGTGTGTGTCACCTCCCCAGGGATACTGCCATGCTGACTTAAAGCTGCTGGAACAATCAGCCAACTCTACAAGGCCAGGTCAGATAAAATAGCCCCAGTACATCTGACTCCAAAATCAAGGGGCTGTTTTGTTTTTCTATGGACTCTATGCTGGGTAACTCAAGGCCAAGGAGGATAACTTTAAAGGGTGAGTGTTCTGCTTGAATGAATAGAGCTAGACCCAAGACATGAACCTTAACTCTCAAACTGGTTGGACAGAATGAAATTGTTGGAAGACCTATATTTAACTTCCTAGTGATATACCCATCTTTACTTTGTTCACCATCCCATATGAGTTTGTAGATGGCTTTTATATGAAAAGGAGGGCTCTTTATATTTAAACTTATTCCCAAACTTAACGTGCAAAGTAAATATAAACAAATGTTGAATACATTGGAAAATCGCAGAAAGTTCTTCTAAATATCTGCTTCTAGAAAAGTAGCATCGTACCTTTGAAAAGTATGAATTTCCCTTTAACATGTTCACATGTTATTGTGATTTTATGTGGTAGATCAAAATTTATACATAATTGTCAAGTGAAGGAGAAAGATTTAATAGTTTTGTGCAGCATTAAAGTACAATGGTTTTCTAGCAGAAACCTCAGCAACTTGTTCACATCTGGAGATGGAGAAGAAATAGAGAAAAGTAGATGGTGAAGTCCTGTGTGAAATAACTGAGCATCAGAGGTTGCAGTGAATGAGGAAATTACTGAACAACAACCCCCCAAAAGAAACGTAAGTCAGGTTTTTTGTAAGAACAATGGGTAACACTTTATTTGACGGGTTGTGAATAAGACTGTCATAACACCGTCATAAACATGACATAACACCTGAACTCATGAACATGAGTAAGTGTTCATGAATATTTATGACTGTTGTCAAAGTGTCATTCAGTAAATCATGACACTTTTAAAACAAAGTTGACATTATTCAAAATGTCTTTGTTATGCCAACTTGATATTAACCAATGAATCATGATCTGACACAAATTTGTTATAGAAGTATTCCTGATTAGCTTTATGCGTAAATAGCATAAAACTACATAATTTTTAAAGTTTAATGACCCCTTTTTGAACTATAATCACCTGTTTTATAAAGCCTCTCCACATGACCTACATATAAAAATACAGTAATATAGAAATAACATGACTGTGGAGATTAGTGACCTGCAAAACACACAATGCAGCAGTAAAACAGCACTCCTGACAGGACAACTTCAAAAAATACATTGTAATATTTGGTTAGTTGGAGCATCTTTCATTACCCTTTTGAACTGGTTTCCTTCTTACACCAAAATACATGTCCTTTCCTCAAAGCCACTGATGCCAAAATGTAGGATACTACTAAACTATTAAGCAATTTTATTCTAAACTAGTAAACTGCAAAACCTATATGAAGCTTCTATAGAATACTTTTTGATTATTTATTTATAAGCCAACATGTCACTTATGCCAGAAGTCAAGACATATATTTTTTGGAACACTTTTAAAATATTTAATTGTCCATTTGAACAGCCCGGACTGGAAGAAATTCCCCACTCTCTCAGAAGGGATTTGTGGAAAGTAAGCTTTTAAATCAGTTTGTTTCTGTGAAAAGTGCAGAACATTTGGAGATTAGCTCATGCCAGAAAGGCAACCTTTTGAATTAATAAACTCTGGGAATTACATGAGGTAAAGCAGTGATGGTAAAATCACTTAGCAGAAATGGAAAAGTTACTTAATTGACCATCATATAATTTTGAAATATGGATCTATGGAAATACAATTTGCTTCAGAAATTGAATACATAATGTAAAAGACCACATTTCATGCTTTTAAATCCTTCCTTTTCACATGTAAAGCATTCACTTATGGTCTATATAAAGCAGAACCACCATGCTGTGGTCTGAATTCCTTATTATTGTATATTTCAAGCTCCACAGATCCCTCGTTTGCCTCTGTTCTGGGACACATTTTAGAGCATTTTCTGACTTTTTAAATGTGAATGAGACATTAAATGACCCACCCCACTCCACCTCATTCAGTTCAGTTTGGTGCAGGACCCAAGTGTGCTAATATTAAGATCACTAACAAGTGGCCAGATATCATCTTTCGGCCAAAAGCAGAATACATTTTTCCATCATTTAGGGAGAATTGTTCAGGTTCTGAAGCAGCAAAGCAGTCCTGGTACATCACAGTACTAACACGTTGACAGGGAGGATGATGTTCATATTCTGGCAAATGTAAAGCAGCTCTTTTGGTCTCGTCCCTTTTGTATTCTTGAATTCTGAACATTGACGTTAGCTGACACAATTGAGGCCTGTAGTACTCCAGAAGTTGTTCTGGGTTCTGTTGTAAAGATTAGTCGTGCGTGTGTTCTTAGATTTCTATACGTCAGAAATTACCAGAATTTAGAAAGAAATTCATTTAATCTTGAAATTATTTGGATTCTTTCATCTTGAAGATCTTGAAGAATACTTGATGTGATTGTAAAATTCCCATTTAAAACATTTTCTGAAATATCCCCACTCAGTAGTTTTTACTTCAAAAAAATAATAAATCTGTTTACTTGAACAACAAATGTCAGTTTAGTGATTGCATCAGTTGTATCTGTTCATGAAGCTCGATCACAGGCAAGTTGAATTCAACACTGTTTCTATTTAAACATTGCATAAACAATGTAATTTAGAATGTTGAATTGATGTTTTTAAGCAGATACTCATTACTTTAACCGCATGTGAGTTTTAAAACTCATACCTAAGACAAATTCACAAATTTGTCTACATGCACAAGCAAAAAAGAACTTAGCTTGTCCAGATCCCGGTGTCACCATTTTGTTCTAAGCATTCGTTGTTCTTTTTGAACACCCCTTCCGGTCATGCTCTGCTGATGAAATGGGCTGTTGCAGCATGAGAAAAGAGGATCAAGAAAATACGCCACTGCCCTGGATGTGCACTGGTATGTCATCTGTTGTTTGATCTTTTTGAGAGAGCAAGTTTGAGATCTTTTCCTCTAGGGGCATTTTCAATATTTCATGACTATGCAATTCATCTTTTGACACTGAAATATGTCTTGAATTAAACATAAGCGGATGCATACTAAAAAATATTTTTAGTCTGACTACTAGGCAAGCATCTTTAGTTTCGCTTTGTAATTAAAGAATAAATGATCACAGATTTTATTGAATGTAATGAAGCATAGATTCTCTTGATGCATCTCATGCACTTCAAAGACATTCTCTCTGCTCTTGCAACCTTGGAACCTCCCATAACATTTACACTCTTTATTAGCCATTTGCAACAGTTCCACTAGCTGATGCAGGCATGACAAAGCAATAAAAAAAGTGGTTTGTGTATACAAAACTAAATGTGGGGGGGAAGGCCTAAGGGCTTTTATTTTCCTGCAAAAGCACCATCAAAGGCAGTGCTGATGTTGGTCAGTACTTTTAAGTGCCAACGCTGTAGTGTTTTAATAATGAGCTGTCACAAGACTTTTTTAAGTGTCAGCATTTCAAAATCATAATGGAGATAACTGGCACCAATACAGAACGTCAGTACTTTATGATTAAGTCATTTCTTGGAAACGTTCAACCTTCTCAGTGGAATAACTGTTTTTAGGTGAAGACATTACCTATCATTTTTGGTGGAATCAAGATCATTCTAGGATAGAAGTTATGAATAAATTATTTGATTCAGAACATCAAGAACCACCTCCAGAAAGTGGAAGGGCAGTTTTATTATAGAGCTCTTATGAATGCATTTTCTGATCAAACATTCTACACTATATATTAACAGAATTTTAGTACAATTGACCAGGGAGAATGCAGCAACATGGTTTCCATGAAAAGTTTGGGATTAAGCAGTGCGTTAATTTATTTCTAGAGAGCAAATTAGAAAGCTACACAAATGAGCTAACTTTGATATTCACCATTGTATATGTTATAGAAATGTAAATGTTATACAGGAAACCCACAAAGGGATTTAACTAGAATAACACTGTAAGAAGTGGTCCAGGAACCGTTCTGATGCCAGAACAACAACTTCAATGCAAAAGACAGGCATGGTTTCTCAAAGCTTCACCTTAGATATAAAAAATGCATTGATTTCCCACTGCTGTTTTTGTAAGTCTCTTTCCATCACAGAGTTGTCTGGACTTGGCCAAAGCCATATACTAATTACCCAGTGGCAAACTTCACTGTTAAAGGTAAAAAAAAAGAAAAAAAGTAGAAAGTAGAGACTATTAACAGTAATACAGTGTAATGTTTCTAAAGAAAGATCTCCATCTTTTTAAAATGGATTATGACAAATAAAATTATCAAAGTGATGGGTGAGAAGAGGTCAGTCAGTTTTCTGGTAGTATTTTGAGTAATGTTAATTTTACCCTTTTTAATTTTGCAACTTATGAAACAAGTCAAAAAAATTCAAAGGGTGTTTGAGGCTAAATGAACTATGAGGCAGAACACAATTTTAAATGTATTATTTAGAAAGAAACAATGAGCTTCACTCACAACTATATATTCTGAACATTTGTCATGACGCAAAGAACTGAAAGGACATGTTCATCAAGGGTTTGGAGATTTTAATGATCCTCTAAGAGGTTTATTTCCCACTTTGTCTTTCTCTTTCTTCTCCTTCTCAGCCTTTCACTCCCTCCAAGGAGAAATCCCAGAAACTTAGATAAGGATTGCTTCACTGAGAATACATGACCTCATTTCCTCGTGTCACAGTGAGCTAATGGCTTTGGACACTACAAGTGAAGATCTAAAGTATTTAAAAATATTCTTATTTTAGGCCCTTGTCTTTTAGACCAATATAGGTGGGAGTCGACAGGATTCAGACAATAAGCAAGCACTTTAAAGTTGGACCACTTCACCCTTATTCAAGCTGAAAAGCTAAAGACTGCAGAAGGTCATTATTTCAACTTTTTACTTAAACAATGTCTCAATAATTCTTTTTGTTTTTAAAACACTGTACCTATACAATGTTTTATTACCCTTGGGACTTAATCTTTGGGGAGACTTAGACTGTCAAACCCATCCAACACCTCAGGTCTGCATGTAACAGTCAACCCCCAACCTTTTTCCTGTTTTTGGTGCACACACAGAAAATCTGTATCAGCAGGTCAGGCTTTTTAAAGACAGGTTATCGACCAGAAAACTGCATGTCAAGATGAGTTTGAAAAGTTGCTAAATATAGCAACAAAGTTGATGTAAACAACAGTGTTTCTTCTGTCCTGACCACAGCTCCACATAGCTTAACTTTTTCAAAATTTGTCAGGGATGGAGTTATACTTTAAGCATAGACTTGCACATCCGTAGCCATTTGCATGCAAGAAATGTAAAATATTTAATTAATTAGCATGTAAATGTTTTGTTTCGGACCCTACACAACTGATTCTCTATAATAGTTGTGAAGAGCTGTGAAGAGGAAAACAATTAACTGGAGCAAATGAAGTCTTACTGGTTGTTAAAACTTTAACATTTATGTGTAAACTATAAAAGTGCAATTGTAAAGAAGTTGCTTGTTAAGTTGTGACTGCTAAACTATTTTTTGTCTGTGTTCTTTCCATTCTGTTGGGGCAAACACTTTTCTGTGGGGTCTGGACATTATAGAAATATAATGGCAGAGGCTATAGGTTAAGAGTGTTGGGGATTTCTGTTTCAGTGTTTCCATAATGGTGCGGATGTGTATGGTTAAAATGTTAAGAAATGCCATTTACAGTGAACTGTAAAATAATTTTTTTTCATCAAAGATATTGGTAGGCAGATGGTGGAATTAAGTTAAGTCATGAGTGGTTGTGGTTTAGTATTTTCACAACCAAGACAATTTAAAGACAGACATTTCTAATAACTGTGATTGATGCTGTTAGAAGGCTAGAGGTGCTACTGATGGCCCATAGACTTGTACCTTAGCTTTATAAGTAAAACACCAGTTTTCTCCCACATTCTGGCTCTGACTTTGATGTAACTGTAAATCAAACCACTAAAGGTTGGTCTTGTCCTGGTCTGCCAGTACTATGCGTTGAAAGACAAGTCAACACCATGATGCACTCACCGCCAAATGAAATGTCATTCAGCTGTAATTCCTGATCCAACACATGTGTGGAAGGACATAAAAATTTGTCTTAATTGGCCAGACAAATTTTCTCAGTATATTATAGACTTGTGCAAATGTTCTCCAGCATACTTTCAACAAATTTCATACAGCTTTTTTCTTTTAACCGTGGAATATTGTGCAGTATGTATAAAGGCGACAATAGTTGGTTGACTGCATTGTTCTCATTTCTTAAGATTATTTTTTTTACTCCTTGTCTTTTTGAGGCGCCATTTGCTTTTGCTCATCGTGAGATGATTATTGTGCAATACTATGGTAATGAAAATCCTTTTCATAGCCTTTTTATAGACAGTTGGAATTGGTATTATATGGCCAAAAAAACATAGGCCTCTAGGGCTTGCTGAGAAATTAGTCCCAGTAAGATTGCTACTGACAGTTTACAAAGAGCCTTAAATGTGTTTTTGATTGTGACGGTTTTTTTTCTTATGTTCTTGGGCTGCCAGGTTACGACAGGCACATGTAGCTGGGAATTTTGTGACCAACACAACAGAGGAAAGTAAGAGGAACTTACTGGAGCAACTGCAACAACTCAACTTTAACCTCCAGGTGAAATATCAGAAGGCGATTTTTGGTCAATAAAGTGCAGTTTTTTTTAAGTAAACCATCAATTCATCTATGGAAACTGGAATGTTATTGAACATTCAAATTCTCCTAGGCTTTCTATAACTTTTTACTGCTCATTTTATTTGTTCAATACTCATTTCCCCTGTCATTCCACCTTATTGCACATAATTTGAGTTATTGACTTGTTTCTTTTGATTTTATTTTTTTTTGTATTATAGATTATTTTAGCTGATATGTGCAAAGCTTGTTTATGAACCTTAACCTTTTTCTTTATCATATGTAAAGAAAACCTTTTTCTTTATCATATGTAAAGAAAAAGGTTAAGAGGAACACTAAATAAAATAAGAGATTGTTGAAATAACACAACCATTTTAAATTATCCTATATAAGGGGCAACTGACATCACAGGGGTCTTTTGTTGCCTCTGTCTACCCATCACAGAGTCATCACTATTTGCAAGTCAACCTAGTTTCCATGAACAAAGATGACATTTTACAGCAAGCCACTTAGACACGTCTCCCACAGCTGTTTATAGTTTCACAGGGGGGATGTCATCTGTTGAAAGTTTTCAGATAGCACCAGTCCCATGGGAAGCTTTTATCAAACTGACATTTTGAACACATGCAGTCTTTCTAAACTTTTTTTCATAAAGACCCACAAATAGATCTCTGCCTGTCTTTAGTTAACATCTTACAGCATTCCCCACAAAAAACCCACCTTTTCCCTGTTGCATATCACTTATCCAGCATCCCTCTCATTCCTGTAGAACCTTTCCCTGTTACAGCAAGTGAGATTTAAATGTAAAATGCACTGGACTGAATTATGTACTGAATGATTCATGTGTTTTTCTTCCAGGGCTCAATTCTTGGTATCCTTATAAGCATTTATGTTCCACATAGTGTCAAAAAGTAGAAATGAGAGCAAAAAGAATAGAAATGCTTTTTTGTTGTTGTTTTCTCTTTACATGTGACCATGTTTTTGTTCTGAGCAAAAACGAGTTTTTCCACTGGTAATGTTTTTTTTGTTTTTTCTAATCACTAAAAACAAATATGATACTGAACACAACAGGAGCGAGATGGTCATTTGGCTTTCTTCATCAGTTGTTTTACTAATTTGTTGCTTTTTGTATCTATGGGAATAGTAATTATGTCGCTTCTACTTTTTGCAGGATTTTTGGATTTCGAAAGGTTTTACATGCTGAGCAGGAGAACATGTTTTTCTGAGTGATTGATGGTGAGGTAAATAAAATTTATTTCTGTTCAAATTAAACAGAAAATTATAAATAATACCATTCATGGCATACCACAGACAGAAACCAACTGGTGTTTTAAGTAAATCAAAATATCACAGAACTGTTGAACCTAGTAGGTTTCAAAAGGTAAACTTGATTATACTTTTGCTGTTTTGTTTTATGATGTTAGAAATTGTATTTCAAAAACTTTGGTAAATATGTATTTTTGTATTGGTATTTACATTGAATAATGTGAAATACAATATTTGTTACAATTTTGTGTTTTAAAATAATACTTCTATATTTAAATGTGACCAGTGAATTTTGAATGTTGTCAGAAAATGCATATATGTGTGTATGCATGTGTAAAAGTTACAGTGAATCATTCTACACATGGTGTAGTTTTGTAAGAGGTCCGAATGGGAACAATGACAGTGGAGGACATGGAAATACATGACAGATGCAACTAATTATGTTAAACGTGTTTAGAATGACAAGCAGATATGGCCAGGTGCATAATTAGTCAGTAATAGGTATGAAATAAGTTTCCTGTCAAACAGGAGTGAAGCCTGGCACAAGTGCTTCATATTTCCACTCAAAATTAGGGCATCCTGGATGAAGTCGGAAAATGATGAAAAGGAGATGATTATCAAATATATATTTTACATAAAGTCACAAACCAGTAATCATCACAGACGTACCACAATCCTTGGTATAAATACTGCCCTCTAATCCTACCAAATGTAAACATGTTTTGTAAAAGCCCTCACTGCACCACCTGAGGCCTCCATTAAGCTCCAAGTAGTAGCATCCACTAAAGCACTGGGATCTCCCCAAGATTGATTTTGGCAGACTTGAGATAAGTTAGGAGACCTCCCCACTTTTTGCTTCTGGTCCAAACCCAATCGTCTTTTCTGGGGAAGAGGCTAGGGACTCCTGCACTACACAAAAGCAATATTGTCTGATAAATTGCCTTTCCTGGCACAATCATACACCAGAGTGTTCCCTGTGGTCTTTGGGACCACGGTTTCAGAACTGCAGCATTGTCGGAGGGTAAAAGTGAGGTAGTCTGCTTTGCAATACAACTGTAAAAGGATGAAATGAAGTACTTGGCTGCAAATAAACACTTCAGTAAAAATAAAAATAAAAATAATTCAATATATTATATTGTGATGACTGTTTTGCAAGTTATTGGTTTATAGATTTAAGTTGTTTGGTAAAGAACACTGAACAAAACAAACAAAAAAAAAAGTCAAAACTGGATATTGACATACACTATAAAACATCACTGACATTAAATCCCATAAAACCTGTCCTGTTTAATATGATAGCCAAAGTTCTTTATTTGTTAAATGACGATTTATATATATATATATATATATATATATATATATATATATATATATATTTTTTTTTACTTTTGTTTTCTTATTGTACTTTCTTACAGACTTTTAAAAAATGTTTAACTTTGGTTAAACATTTTTCATATTCTTCCACATGCTTCTCACAATAGTTGGCTAAAATGTTTTTGCCCATTCCTTCATATGGAGCTGCTGTTGGGCACGACGACAGGAAAAGGAAAATGGTCTTGTTTTTCCAAGACTACTTTGATATGATTGGCCACATTATAAAACAATCAGTCAATTAATACATTGTCTGCACAGTCGCTGTTAAATGTGTTTTTAATATTCTCAAACAAATGCAGAAGTTTCTTAAGTTCCAATTTGTGGATAAAGTGCTCTTTGCCCTCAGCGTGGTTGGTTGAAGCTCTGGAAATGCAACACATTCCCAGAACTTGCTGTAAACGTGCAAAACTAGCTGACAATCAGACTTTAGGGAATAATGAAAGCTTGTTCCAAGGCATTGGCCTAAGGACTGTTTTAGTTGAAGCACAGCAAAGTGATGTGGCTAAAAGGAGAATGTCTGCCAAAACTGTTGGGCGCACTTTAATTATGGAGAGGGATTGTACAACCCGCCTGACTGGTCTGACATTATTCAAAAGTAATTAGTTGCTTGTTATTTTAATTATGGATGAAAGGACACAAGAACAGAGTTAATCCAGAAATGGCATGGCTGCATTGCTACACAAAGACAGTAAAAAAGAATGTAGTGGGGATTTTATTCATTCATAATTTAATCACAAAATGGAAAGCAACATTCCTTTACTCCTAAAGTCCAACTTTAAGTTTTCATTTAAATGAAAATATTTTTAATCTAATGCTGACCTATTCAAATGATATTTCCTAACATTTTTCAAAATCATTCATCTACAAATTAAATATTTCCAATTATTTAGTGGTGTGTATGTAATAATCTACTCTGAAACATTTTTAAGGATTTGATATCAACTTTAGAGTTCAGAATGTTTTCATTGTTTCTCTTTCTTAGAAAATGTATTTATTTTAAAAATAAAATTGGTGAGACATTTAACCCAGCTAAGAAAATCTGGATCTAAAAAGCCTGAATGTACAGGAAACAGTGAATTCAGATCCAACTACTTCAGTGGTACAGTGTCAAATAGGTTAACTTAGGCAACATGTATGTCTAACAAAAGGTGACCACAAAGCAAAGTTTTCAATTCTGTTTTAATCTCCCTTTATATAGCATGTTAATATTTTATTTAAGCAAAATAAACCTAGGTTTTGCTTACACAAATGAATACACTGTGGTTTATATTCTTCATGGAGTGAAGCTTTTAGAAAGCAGATGCAGTGGTGGGTAAAGAATGGCAGTCCTCTGGGGATCCTCACCACATTTCAGCAGAGAGCTCTATGACTACAGATTAGGTCCTATTGCTCTTCTTTTCCGTTGACAGAGGAATCTTGGCCTTCTTCGTGCTCAAGACTTGTCTCCTTCGATTCTTCCTTTTTCTCTTTTTTAGTCTTTGCTTTGCCCATACATTCATCTGTCTGGGCTAACCTTCCCATTTAGTGACTTTCTGATGCAATATATTTTGTCTAATGTATGTGGGAACTTGCATATATTTGAAGAATCATTCTTTTGTGACCTGTTGCCTGAATTAACAATGATTTCCATAATTGATATGCAGAGAGACTCCTCCCTTGATGCCAGTCTCAGAAAACTCAGTGTCTCAGATGCCATGTTTTCCAGGTTGTACTAACCATACACAAGAGACATTGTGCGCTTGTCTTATTTTCTGGCAGCTTGCAAAACTTTATTACAGTTGCCCTCACTCACCTTACCTTCACTCCCTTTTCAATTTGGTCTCAGTACAATATCCATCTGCAAAAAATAAATCCCTTTCATTTTTGTACACTTATTTCTAACACCTCCAATGACAAAAATGAGGACAAACATTTTTTTACATTTTGCCGTTTCAAAACTTCTAAAAAGTTTGGAGTTAAAATAGAAGCTTCCCCTGAGCATTGTTGTAAGCTTATTGTCAAAAAATGTCCAATATATGAACCCACTTTCCTTTTTAGTAGCTGTATGTTGAATTAGTTAAAACAAAGAAGGGAATGAAAGCTGAGAGGAAGAATGGCTAAAAATTAAAATACAAGCAACTAACAATTAAGATATTTATTAATCAATCACTAAAAGACCTTTTATAATATCTTTGTGTCAAATTGGTTTAATTTACATAAAATAAAAATGGTTCAGGAACAAATATGTTATAGATGATCCAGTCAAATTATGATTATAAAATGGTATGAAACCTGGATCACATAAAAAACTGTAGAAAAGGAAAGTTGTTGTACACCACAGAAAGTGCAACGTTTCTGTACAATGTACTGAGTAGGTCTGAGCTGAGGATTTTTTTCTTTCTTTGATTTAAGGTTTTTCTAAAATACAGTTTTAAAATCAGCAACAAAAAAGATCCTGTCATTCTATTTCTGAGTTGTGATTGTTATTTAAACTTTCAAAACTATTCAAAAGACAGAAAATGCAAGCTGCTAAGGTTCTGTGCTGTGAAGAGTAACATCCCCCCTCTCAAGTCCATGCTGTCAGTCTGCAGTGTGATGACCAAAGGAGCTGAAATTCCTAACTTTTCCCCATGCTGAAAGAGAAAAAAAAAAGGCAGCACCAGGGCAAGACAGAGAACACCAGAGCAAGGGCATGTCCTGTATGTCTGAGAGCCAGGCAGTCTTTACCAAAGCAGCCACATCTCCACTGGGCTGCTAGGTTATTCTTTGTGGGAGGTCTGCATGTCTGCCCAACTGCCAGGCCATTCTTCCTCTCTGCATATTTGGCCTTGACGTTCACACAGTGCACATCCCCTGCAAGGTCACCCACTGAAGAGATCTCACTGATCTGTTCATCTTGACCTTTAGATTGCCTCTTAAAATCTTATGGCTGCCGGGTCTGTTCCTTGAAAGGTTCCAAATTGTAATGTTCTGTTTAGTAATAGTAATTTATTGAATGAGATTAATAGAAACAAACTATGTGACACTGTTTATATACTTAATTGTCTCCATATCATATTCAGCTACCTGAGGTACAAATGATCACTGAACGTCTTCATCTCCTCTCCATCTATCTCAATAGTCAGGGATGTATTTAATATTATTTTCTATTTTAGATTTGATCCCTCAAAGGTAAAAATTAATTACTTTCCAACTCTTCTTTTAGTTGTTTGTGCTAATGTTGTCTTAGAGTGTTATTAATTGAAAACATTGCAAAATTACACAAAAAATAAATTGTTGATGCCTAAACTAAGCACATCTGTTTATTTACATAACACAAATTTACAACACATTCATTCCAAACTAATCCTTCTTATCAAACAAACCAATCAAGTTCAGTTTATTTTTAAAATTGGTTGAAACTCTTTCTAAGGAAAGTTAGCAGATTATATCAATTCATTGACGTTTAACATTCACTCCTCCTAGACAGGAATGCAGACATGGTAGATTGTCGCTTGTATTGTGTAATTAACTTTTCAGTAATGCCTCATAGAAAAACAGAGAGAAAAACTCCTGTGAAACAGTAAGAAACTTCCAGCTGAACCGAGCTCTGTGTCTGACTGGAAATTTGAGAAGACAGAACATACACACAGAAAAGACCCAAAATCAATAGAAACAACACAGAAGCACTGATCTAGGTGTACATTGTAAGTTAAAGTGAAATGTTAATGGAAATAGTAACACCTCTATTGGTGTAGCTCGAGTTTTTCCAATAATAACCACAAGGCTTATGATCTAACTAAATTCTTTTCTTAGCTGAATTTAGTAAATCCAACACAGAAAAACAGCTAATTTCAGGCATGGCAGTTTTTACTTTTTTGTAAACCTAAGTAATGTTTAAGCTATTGCATATTAGAAAGAAATGAGAAAAGGAAGGGAAATAATCATCCCCAAGTCTTCCTAGTTTGAAAACCTTTTTTTACTTTGTTATCATTAAGTGGGAAGACATAACTCCCAAGTGATCAAACTACCAAGATTTTATAACTGCTACAGAAAATACATTTGAACCAGATTAAGAGTTAAGACAGAAATGAACCTTTGTAAAGTACTCAGGGATTTTTTAAGTTCAGCAAGTCGTGTATTTCGTATTTACTTGAACTGCTGGTAAAGTTTGGGTGGAATTTTTTTTTCTTTGCATCTTTTTAAGTAACTTGATTCCTTTGTATGTTTTTTTTCTATAATTCTCAAACGTATGTTATAATAGGCAGCAGTTGACTTCAACAACAAAAAGTAGTTACTCTCATCAAAATAACACAATAAAAAATTTTATTTGCATACAATGCCTTGTGAAACTATTTCACAATGTTTACACAGTTTTCACACCTTTACTTAATATGTTAAGTGTTCAACACTGAACAGCATGCAGTTTGGTCTTCAAACATTTTCCAATTTAATCTGAATCACAAAGAAGGAGCAAGAGCTGCTTTGCTGATTCAGCAGTTTTACAATCAGACAGAGAGTGCCGTTTATTCCTCCAGGGGCTTCTGCAAATGTTGAAGGGTTATCAGGTAGCTGTGATACTTATGCCTCAAAACACAAAGAGTTCTGGTCACTGTTGACCCACATCGCCCTCAGTGGAAGAAGAAGTCGTTCTCCAGGACCACCTGGCATTGAGGAGGATATTTTCAGAAATCGAAACCTTCTGTAAGGCCAGACAAGCCCCATTAGGGCAGATCAAGCTCCCGGGAAAGCAGAGATCTTTTGTCACACTTCTAAAAGGTTGTCCCACAATAAAAGAGCGGATTTAATGGCTATCCCACAGCCTGGGAAAATACTAAATTGGGTGTTATAAAGCAATTCTGACAAGGGCACAAGAGCCTGTTTGAGTGTCAGCAAAAAAAATGACAAATAGAAAAAGATTTTGAAAAATCCTTTTTGGGGAACTTGAGGGCAACATAAGCTGACAGGCCATATTATAAACCACATTGTGACCAGCAACTTTACTGTTGATTGGATTTCTTTTCTTATTTTAGCTATTCAAGGCATGAATCTTATATTTCAAGTCCAAGTCAAGTCTGAAAACTTTAACACTAGAATTACCAGAGAAGGGTCATTTAACATTTCTACCTGTGGAGCCCAGAGACGGGTCGAAATCCCTGGTAATGCTAGTGTTAAAGGAGGACTTATGTATTTATACAACAATCAAGTACCATCATTTGTTATGATAATGCCGTGTTTATCAAAATCAACGTTAAGAAATGTAAGGATCAACCTTTTCCGATACTCCTTCTCCACTACATCAACACAATACTACCATGTCGACTGAACAGTAAGTAGCTCTGAACATTGTACAAGTTCCTGTAAAATAACAAGTTTTTAAAAATTTAAATAATTGAGGAAAACTACAAAACAATTTTTGAGCTGGTGGTATAAGAGCACAACTCAAACTTAAAGTCATAAAATCACCTTTTAATTCAATTTCAGCATTCAGTGCCAATCAGCATTTTACTTCTTGAAATTGTAATATTTGCCCACTTTGCTTTACAAACGTATTTCAATCCAACAGACAACAGTGGCAGTTATTTAGGTGTTAATCTAACTGTTACAAAAACACGTTAGAATAATTTATACCTCAAAATCTATATTAAGAATAACCCCAAGCACAAACAATGTTTTCCTTTCTTGTTCCTCCCCTTATGATTTGCTGTCAATCTGTTCAGGGTCACCCTGCTTCTCACCTCATCATGATCTGGATAGGGTCCAGCCAACTCCCTGAACAATAAAAAGGTCCTATGGAAAGCAAATGAATGAATGCAAAAGAAAAGAGAAACTCATTTGGCCTCAGAACTACCTGAGGGATTTTAAGTAGATGTGACGAAAGACAAACGCATTGCGGGGAAGATTAAAATGTGGTCTCTCAGTATGCACCTGCGGGATCACAGCTCGTCATTACCACAAACTCTCAGAAGGAACAGAAGACAAGACAAAGAGATAAAAGGGAAAGCAGTGTAACACTTCAATGACTTTTACATCATTTCAACTTGCTCTGGGGAAAGCAGGAAGCCTTTAATAAAGAAGCAATGCAGCGGCAAAAAGTCTTCACATTCATTGAACATTTCTGTATGAAATAACACTGTTAAGAGTAATTAGCACACCTTGCAATGTTAATTTGGTTTGTTTTAACTGTAATTTTTATGCAATTTGAGTACGTATTCAGGGTAGCTGACAGTCTTTTTCACAATGCTGTCAAATGGACTACTAGGTACGTAACAATAACAGACACAAACGCAGATCTTACAAAATTATTAGAAATGTGCAAATGAAGGATGGAGATTGGACCAAGAAGTGCATTGAGTACAGAGGTAAATGAGTTAGGCAGGTGATTTGAAGGATAGAGAAGATGGCAAATTAATTTCTGTTATCTAGACAAGTCGAGAGAGACCAAAGGATGGTAAGTGGCTTGGCAGAGTATGTGGTTGGAAGAGAGTGGTGGCGTCTGGAAATAACTGCGTTTCTCTTGGGTAGACTTGAGGTAGAGAGTAGACAGACGTGAGGCTGAAGGTTTTCACTGGTGAGCAGCCGAAGGACCAGTGAAGAGATAGCGGGAGATGGATCAGCAAGCTGCAAACTTGGCAGCACAGTGAGGTAAAAAGGGCATCATTAGATTATCCTGACAGGCCTCTGCCTTAACCAATAGGGCAAAAACAGAGTTTGATCTTTGAGGTTTTAATTGTGTTGTTTTTTTGTAGCATTTATTTCTGATTGTTTTCTTTGTTTTGTATCAAAGTGTAAAATAAAGTGTAGTTCAATTGATACAGAGTTTATTAAAACTGGTTTTTAGTATTTTGTTGCATCTAACAGAGCTGTATTTAGCCTTGAGTGGTGTTATCTACAGCAGTGGTCCCCAACCACCGGGCCGCGGACCGGTACCGGTCCGTGGACCAATTGGTACCGGGCCGCGCAAGAAATAATAAAATATGTCCGCTCCATGTATTGAGTATGGAGGAGCTTTTATTTTGAAAATCGTACACCGGATGCCGATGTCATGCGCCAGCTCACAAACGCGCAACAACCCCCCACCCCACCCCGTTCAATCTTCACAACGCACGCACGAACACCCCCCCCGGTCCGCAGGAAATTTACGAAGGCTTGGCCCGGTCCGCTGTACTAAAAAGGTTGGAGACCACTGATCTACAGCACACGACAAAGAATGTTCCACACAATATTAGATTACTTACAACCTTTTTCTAACACACTTAGCTGTGTACAGGTTGGCAGGAGGGCACCACCCCTTGTACTCCCCAAAAGAAAAGATAAAAAGTAAAGTCCCTTACAAGGTTTTGTTTCTCCATAAGCAGATTTTATGTTCTTCTGTTGTAGGTGTTCCAAAGCAAGTCATCATTTGTGATTTATTTGGTGATTTTAAGCCCATAAGTGTGCTTAGTATTTCCCTAACCCCCTTTGAGATAGTTCTGTATTGCACTGGCACCTCTGACCATATTCTTTCCTATCTCATATGTCAGAATATCACCGGAAAGGTGATTTTGGTCGATACCAATTTTTTAGTCTGAAATGTTGCTCAATATAGCAAGAAAGTTGCTGAGTTAACAGTGGGGTAATTACTGTTAATTGTAAAAGTGCAGACATAACTTGGCAGGCCGGTCTGTCAATCAAACCTTTCTCACCAGAGAGCAAAAGAGAACAGTGGCTGATTCTTAGACCTTTGCCAAGCTAGATAAGATCGGTGAATAAGATCGGCTTCACATGTAAAAATTGGCCGATCACCCAAAATTAAGGAAATCGGCACCGATAAGTCGGTGCATGCCTACTTTTTACATTTAATACGAACATATGGTGGGCTCCTGGTGGACTGCCCTAGCCCCCTTATCACCAGGCATAGTGGGTTTTCTGAGGGAAACCTTGTAGAATCTAAGCATTTTCACAACTTCGTGGTGGGTAATTGTCTCTGACTGTGACATTAATGCTATATGATTATTGTATCAAAATGACCAAAAGACATTATTTGTAACTTTTTTTTATGGCCTACATAAAAACTTTGCTTTTTATAATGATGGGGTAAAACTAGGACAACTAATCAAATTACAAGTTGAAAAAAGTATTTATTTTTATTATTATTTTTAAACTATCTCGGGTCATTATGACCCGAGAGCAAAAGGAAGGTTGAAACAAGAGTCAGTTACACAATTTTCCCATCTAGTTGTTGCATAAAGTGTCTCATTTTCCCACTCACTGGGTGCAGCTGAGCTTCAGTAAGCAGGTGCTGAAGAGCACAAATGGGGACAAATAACCCAACATAAAACAAGAAGGTTAAAAAATGCCCTTAAGGTAACCTAAAATGCTCTGGCTGGTTTGTCACATGCATATAGAATGTTATTCACAGATCTAAAGTTATAAATACTAATCTCATTTAGACAGACCGGTTACTGGTTTCAAAGTATAAAAAAGTCACAATTTCAAAAAGACTGTTGTTGCATCAGTATAGGTTAATTATTCTGCATGCCAAAAATGCTAAGTATGAACGTACACACTACAGTGGAATGAAATTTCAGCGTCACACTCATGATCTAAGAACAGCTTCCAAAGACAATTACACACCATAGAAGTTATGGTTAAAGTTACATGTCGATCCTAATTGTTCCTTTAGAATAGCAGTGGCATAGCAACAGCTCATGACAAAGGGTGAAGATCAGTTCGCAATTCAGCAAACTTAAGAAGTAAATTGCCTATGCATAGACATCAAAGCAGACTAAAGAAAATGCAAAATACCATCTGATAATCTGTAATCACAATACCTTGATAGCGTAATATTTTTACCTAAGGTTATCACATTGTCATAATTCCCTATGGACTCATGCCTAATCTTATTAGAAAATGTAGAATAAAAAAAAGATCACAAAACACAAGCAATAAAAACAAGTATTATCAACTTCCAGGTGTATGAGGTTTGGGATGAGTTGAAACAGTTTAGCTGATGAGCTGGGTGCTCAATCAACCCTTCAGTGCATTTTGGTATTCATAATTTTCAATCTCTCATAATATGGGCTGTATTATTCATTTTGCTTGTTTCAGGCAACACCAATATGAGCCCTAGATTAAAGCTTATTTATTGTGCATGACAAAGTACGCTGTAACAGCTGGCTCGTTCAATTTTCATCAAACTTTTCTGCATTCGGCTGCCTCCTATTTACTTTATTTCCATGCCTGCTAAAACTATATTTTACCATAACTCAGATATGCTTTGCTAAGTAGGTAAACAAAGAATTGCAGCAGTAGTTTATGATAAAAAAGTAGCATGTTTCTTTTGGAATACTTTGACTTTTTCTGTTTACACGGCATTTCACATCAAAGCAAAAAGCAAATAGGCAAACTCCTGCACTAATGTTATTCAATTAAACACAGTTATGCTTGACATAATATTTTCAAAGCAGGGTAAGGCTTGTTAACATCTGCCATTTTCATAATTCAGGTATCAGGTGCAAAAGCTGCCTGTGAGGTACAGAAAAAAAATTGCTTAAACAATAACGCATCACCTTTAACGCCTTTGTTTTTTCTCACATGGGTCGTTTGTATCAAAGTGAAAGTTATGCTGTTTGATAATGTGGGTGGCGAGGGTACAGTGGAAGAAAAATATCAGGAAGCAAATCGAACCAAATCTGATTAAACTCACATTAGCATCTAGAGAAATCTCATCAATCAAAGCTGCCTTCCTGAGCCAACTTCAGAAGGCCATCTAGTGCCAAAGGACTGTGTGGAGGTTTTTTAAGGTGGAGTAAAAAATGTAATATAAAAATCCTTCTTAAACTAATGACCTTTCCTTACTACCTACAACTTAGCCTTTGATTTGACAGCTATTTGAATTCAATGATTGTTCTTATCCCAACATTAGTTTTGACATATTATTCCTCCCAGTTTCAATATAATGCTGGTAAAATAAAAGGGGAATACAAAAAAAAGAAATGTTGACCTTGGTAGCGTTGCAGTACAAGTAATGGATGAAGAGGACAAAGTGAAAATTTTGTACAAAACAAAATTGTAGCTTGTCAAAGAAAAATGATTTCACGTAATTTACCTTTTTGATTCATTATTATGGAATACAAGAATTAATCAAGAGGTTAGATTAGAATGTGGTACCCTGAATGAGGCTCTGGAAATGTTATTTTACAGACCATTGTACTACCAGTTTACAGGAAATGCAACTTGATATTTATATTGCATTAATATTTTTTTCTCAATCTTCTGAATAGATACTTTGTTTAAGCCACTAACAATTTAGCTTAGATAATTGTATGTCGAAAACAAAACACTTGAACTAATTTTAAACAAGAACCTGATGCAGAATTTAAGTTTAAACAACACTTTAGGTATGTAAAAAAATGAAAATACAATTCATTTGCATTGCATATGTAAAAAAACAGCTTTTCATAGTACAGTCCTTTCAATTATGGTGATTTGAATCACAATTTCACTCCATACCTCTCCTCAATATTTCAGTTAAAACATTAAACCAATAAATAAACCATTGCATTGGAGCTAAAAACAAACGGTTTGTTTCCTTGCAGAGCAAATAAAATAAACAAACACACATTCATTGGTTTGGTTTTGTACTCACAAATCCTTCAGAGTTCGAGGAAGATGTGGAAATTTCTTTATAAATGGCGCTGAGCAAGGAAAGTAGGCAGGTGACGTCAAATTGAACATCGAGATCCTTCATGGCAGCAGCCTCACAAATGGGAACCCAAACGGTCAAATGGGGAACTTCTGTTGGTCCAGCAGGCCCAAAAGGAAGTTCATGGCCCACTGTACACATTAACAGGTCTTAGTATCACTCACATTTGTCTCATATTGAGCCATTAAATCATTTAGCAACCCTCTGTTAGCATTTTAACATACAAAATGAGCTGCTACATCGCGCTAGCATGTTAAAAACTAACTGCATTTAGTATGGTTTTCTTCTACACAGAAAAAGGCATTTACCTTTCATATGCTTCCTAAAGTCCTTTACTGAAAGTAACTCCATTAACTGTTGTAATGGACAGCTTTACTTTGTTTTCGCCTCACATCTGCTCCGCTGTTTGCGCTGTCTCGAACGCCTACCCACGTTTCACGTAGAGCACTATTAATCCCGCCCACTCCCATCTGATTGGGCAAAATAAAACACTTCTTCCAATGTCAAACAAATCTGAACGAGATTTTGCACAAATCAAAATGTAGGTTGTGTACTTGCCACCGCTGCCCATGTACACTTTCAACAAACCTATGTGACATTCAAGGAGCATAGTAAAAACTACCAAGACCTGGTCTAGTCTGCTTCAGATAGATTTTCTTAAACAACAAATATGAACTATTTTCAAATATGATAAATTTTAAATGGTAAGGAATTAAAAAAATCTCAAAGAACTAGTCATGTTTTAATCATATTTTATAACTTTTGACTTTTTTACTAATCAAAACCAAAACAAGACTCAGGGTTTACAGAATGTATGTCTCTTAATAAAATTATTTTTAACAGTTGATGAAAGCCATATGGAAAAAAAGTCAAAATACATCAAAGCTCTCTATGATGCTCCCAAAAGCACAGTGTGTAATCAGCACATTAATTTATTTGCATGAAGGTAAGTGAAAAACCTGTAGACATGCGAGTCTCCACAGACTATTCCCACTTTTCCACAGCATAGCATAGCATTCATATATGCTCAAAAGGTTATTTTGTATGTAAATTTGTTATGATTTTGTTCCACTTTGCTGTTGGTGGGCATATGCACTATGTTTTGATACTACTCTATATGAGGATCCATTTTTTCACAAGTAGTAAAAGTAGCAACTATGTGAAGCTAAAAAGTTGTTGTTTTTTTCAGATGACTGTGCTTAAAACAGAAATGTGAGCTGACTTCACATTCAGTGGTATATGTGTTTATAGTTGGCTGTACAGCAAGCAGTCATTGTATGAAAAGTTTGCTAAGTTGTCAGAGGGCTCTTTGATTAACAAAATTGTTCACAATCAAAAGCTGTCCTAAACAAATGTTACTAAAGGGTCTTGTTTTTTTTAAGAAGAGAAAATTATTTAATCAAACATTTGCTTGAAAAATGCTCAATCTAGGAATTTTTAAGGACATGTTGATTGAGTAGGTTTTTTACAAAATGTTCTTGGACCATCAGCTGATGAAAAACTTTGATTTATTTTTGCTTAATTTAATCTGTAATCAACTTTTAAAAAGAGGAAAGAAAAAATTCAGTTTAGGAATGATGGATTTTTTTAATTATTAAGAAAAAAAACTGGTGGTATCCACCTTTCCTTCATTAATTTTGTTGACATTATGTACAAGTAAACAGCATGAAAATTATACCTTTTTAATGTTTTAGTTTGAAAATGAGTGTGGCATTCATTTGTATTCAATATTTAATATGCCCAAATTCTGCATAACTTTGGTTGTCAACTTTTTTGTAATGACAAAATTTGTGTCTATATGAATTAATGATCTTCTTGAACAGTCAGTCAGTTTAGTCCAATGACCATTTCATGGTATGTCATGTCTTCAGATTATGGATTGAACATACCTTAAAATTAAATTAAATTTAATGGTTTTAAAGAGACAAATGTTAAAGAGTCGAAGACGTATCATGTTATCTTTTGCAACACACTGTACTGCTGCTGCGCGTCTCAAAAGAAAGCAAAAAATGTGCATACTTAGTAAATTAGTGTGACAGCACTGTAGGAGTGTCAGAGAAAGAATTCTGGATTTGTTTTAGTACAAATATCAGATCACAGGAAAGTTCATCAGTATTTTATAACCCCCACAAAAAACATTTTTATGAAGTACAAAGTACTTCTTGGGTCTTTTTTCTTGAAAATCCACATCAGCTATGCTATATCAGTATAATCAAAGTAACCCAAAGCAACAGAATGTTCCAGTTTTACATATTTAGTCACAGGAAAGAAGCCACTAAGACGAAGAGATTAGAGATAGATATCTCTTCACCTCCAGCCTTCTCTCCCTACAGGATCTTATGCAAACAAGGAATAGAGTAAATGCACATAGATCTTAACTTAAAAAGTGGCCATTATTCACATCATGGGAAAATTATTGGCTTTTGGTTTTCATTGTATGGGACTGCAAAGTGAATATGCAGCTTCAGGAGATGTATCCATTCCTTACAATCCCATTGCTACTCTGAAAATTTTTATAGTTTTTAGTTTCCATTTTTTAGAGCTTCTTAATGCATTTGGTTCTGATGTGTTTATGTATTTCTTTTATCAAATACACTTTGCATTACTCTTTATGTGAGTAGTCCACTAGATACAAGCGCTTTCAGCAATACAGGGTAAAATGAAAGACATCTTTGATTTAAAATGAAACAAATAGCCTTACTGGATTCCCTAGTATTGTTTACAATGGAGAACACATGAAGTTTGGTCAATATGACCCTGACCCACAGCAAAGCTGACTTCATATGCCTCAGTTTGATATACCTTTAATGATCGCTTAGGGGTGAATTGTTCAGCTGTCTCTCCAAATAGCAACATCTTACTGAAGGGAGAAACTTCACTAAGATGTAAGAAATGTAAGCATGCTGTACAGAGACATAAATGGATTATATATCGAAGACCTTTTGATCTCGTTAATTAAATGTGCAATACTGTGTGCCAAAGGAAAAAAACAGCAGGATTTAATACATAGGAGAAATTTTAAACAAAACTGAATCAAAGTCCACTGTTTTTCTCAGAAGCAATAAATACTGCTTCTGAGGGAAATACTATTTTTAGGACAGTCTGCTGGATTTGCTGTTTGCAACAACACTAAATCTTATGTGTATTTCTTTTAAAATAAAACATTTTACAGTTAGTCCTGTACATATTTTCTACTTCAGACCTGCACACATGCACTACATTATTCTTTTGTAATGTAAATTTCCTGATCAATTGATCAGATTTCTTTAACATTTGAGAACTTTTTCATTTAAAAAAATGTTGTAGTTATTAATTTTTCTTTTAACATTTTACACAAATTATAGCTGTACATCACAGTTGTGTTGGTGGTTAAACTGGGGGTTGTAGTAAAATATGTTAAAATATGTTACAGTCACATATTTCCTTACACAACATACACTTGTGAAAACAAAGTTCTGCATTTTATTAGCACAACCTACTCATTTAAAACTATCCTCATAAGAAACTTGTTTATTCTTATTTAATTGCTTAGCAGAATTAGCTGCCTAAGATTGTGTAATTTAAATTTATTCTGCTGTAGGACAATGTGGCCAAATGCACAATGATGGCCAGTAAGAACTATCTTCAGTGCAAGGAACAGCAAGAGGTCCTGGAAGTGGAAGTTTCATAAAGAGCCCGGAAGTGAACATAATCAAGTCTGTCTCAGATAACATGGAAAGGAAGAAGGATTTGAGTAAGCTGACACTAACTGAAGATCTGTAATTAGGTTTTCAAAAACCTTAAGACAACCAATGAGCTGAATTTCCTCAAAACCTCTGTCCTAGAAAATTAATTCTAGATAGATAGGTAGATAGATAGATAGATAGATAGATAGATAGATAGATAGATAGATAGATAGATAGATGTAGATAGATAAAAATGAATAAGACCAACTGCACGCAGACAAATGCAACCATTTTATTATAAAATTTTACAACTATGTGCTTTTTTTCTCATGAAAATTTATATTTCTAGAACATTTGTAATATATTATCTAGACCCTGTCAGATTTGATCAGTGCCCCTTCAACACAATAATCAGATATAAACACAAAGCAACTAATATTGTATGGATGAGAACCTCATTGGATGCATTTTTCTGTTGGGTATCTTTTACAAGCCCTGCATGTCCAGTGCTTTTTGTTTTCTTTTCTGAAGTTTTAGAACATTGATAACACAAAATATCTACATGTGCTGCTCACATACCTCATGTTTTTCCCATTGATCCCAAAATAAATAACACATGTTAAAATGCTTAGTGAATGATGATGTCTGTGGAGACAAAGTATTTATGAAAAGATGAAAGAAGTCCACTCTTCCCAAACCTTTTTGACTGATAATTTATTCAACGACCATGCTTGGGAGTGTAAACCTGCCTCAGTACTTTGTGCACACCTTCGAGTCTCTCCATTCACAGGATACCAAACAGAAGTATAATAAACATACTAGCAACAGGCTTCAACCTTTACCCTAATACTGAAAACCCAAAACATTTATCATCAGGCAGAAGCATCTTCCAATCTGACCTCACACTAATGAGATTTTAGAAATTTTGGTTTCATTTTACCTGTTGCTTTATCTTCTTAGCATCTGGATTTTGCATTATACCACAAAAGACTTGAGGAACTATACTAAAATTATTAGTGAACTTCAAAAACCAACTCAGTTTATAACAAAGTCAAAGATATTTCAAAAACAACACTAAAGTCATGTATTCGGTAGACTTGTATGTCAGTTTTGGCACTGCAATTACTGATTATTATTATCTATGATGCTAATGACAATCTCATGTCCCTGATGATACATATGTAAACACTGAAAACAGGTTCAGACTGCAAAGAGGAACACAGTGGAATAATCATTTTAGACATATGGGGGAATATAATACTGGTATACACGCAATTGCATTGACTTCTTACAGAAAAAAGTCAACACCACAGCAAACAACTCAATGAATGTCGTTGGAAAATGTGAAAAAAAATTCTAGAAGAAAAGCAAATGTTCTTCTTCTTTTGGCTTTGGAACGCTTGCATTTTTCTGTTATAAGTTAAATAAAATCTACAACGCAGAAGCAGCACGAAATATAATTTTGCAAGTCACTCAACAAATAGAACATTTTGACAGGCCTTTTTAAGAGTAGTGTACATTGATCACAACATAGAAAACACAAGATAAATAGGCTCAAGTTCTATTGACACATTGAACAATAATGTATCTTTGATATAAATGACAGCATTCTGTTTCTTTTAAGGGGTCATATGAGCATTAAATGCAATTTAATAAATTCAAAATAATACCATCAACAATTCTATTAATAAATAGCCCCATTGCACAATCCTACCCACCCTTCCCCCATCATGTATGTTGCATGGTCAGTCCAGCATAAACAATAAATTTAATATAGTGTTAACTGATAGTGTAGCAATGTTACAATTACAAAATATATACCCTTTTAGAAAATGCCAAAGGCTTGACAAGTGTTTTTTCCATTAATAATTTATGTACATAGACCATGTTATTTACACCCATTCTGTGTGGTTTTACAAATCATTCTGCAACACTGTCAATTGCATACTGGGGTCTAACTAAACTGAACAGTATCGGGTTCTTGTTCAAGTGAGTTGCATGTTGTCATCCACAGCATTTGCTGTTACGTATTTAATCCAAACTTAATAGAAATAAAGGCCTTTATTAACACCTCAAAAATATTTTTTATGACTATATGAAGGGACTTACATTCTCAACGTGATTATTAGCAGAGACAAGAGACGCCAGATAACATTTTTTACACATCTGTTTTCAGATAAAGCAGCCTTGGGATATTTATGAATTTCTTTTTAAAGATAATAAATGGAACTGCAGACATTTCTAAATACCTTAAAGCTGCCTGGACTCACAGTTGCACTGACAGGTAGATAAGTAAACGAACCTCTGCTTGAGCAGCTATCATTCTGATAACGCAAAGGGCCAAAAAATTATGAGCTTTTTCAGCCCAGTTTCTCTTGAACAGCAGGTATAGAAGCAGATTATTGTTATTTTAATGAGTGCTTTTGAGGGCAAATAAATGTGGACATAAAGGGTCAAAGTTATTGATGGGGCAAGCTAATTCCTGAAGGGGAACACATTTAATTGAGATATTTTTGCTTAAATACTGTGCTGATGTTCCCACTTATGTGCAAAGATTATACCTTAACATAAAAAGATCCTAAGTACCTTTGATAAGATTTAATTTTCTAGGTTTTATAAAAAAAAAAAAAATGTTTATTAAATGAGTTGAAATAGTTTTTTTGATTCTTTTGTTGTCACCTTAGCCAACAGAAGAAGACTGTAAAGATATGGTGGGGCTTTTTTGGCCTGAAAGGTGCATGCAATAGAGGCAAACCACTATGTAATAATAAAATATATACAGAATCTGTACAGCTGAGCATTGTCCATATAAAGCGTTATTGTACTCTGACCGCACATTAAACATTTACTGAAGTTGCTCATTGTTAAACATAGCTCTTTTAAAGTGCCTCAGATTTTATACTTCTGTTAAAAAATAAAACATGAAATCAAAATGTAAAGGATGTGAATGTGATCATTTCAGCATAAAAGAATTGATAGTCATAGTCAATACATAATTAGCTACAGATGGTTTTTTGTACATTTACTTGAAAATGTAAATTTTTTCTGCAATGTTTTTTTTTTTTACATCCAGTGTCTTATAACTTATTTGAGACTGTTTCACTTGATTAAAATTCATCAGTGATATATTTTGATTAGTATTTCATTCATTCAGTAAAACGCTGATTCTTTGTTTCTCATTGTATTTTATGAATGTCTGACAGCAAATAGACTTGATGTCAAATTAATTCTAAATAACTATGTATTTTAAGACGATATTTCAGAAGAATTGTTTCCAGCTGAAGTAAAAAAAAAAAGATTGTAATCCTTTACAGAATTGATAATTTTGCAACACAACTACAGTAAAACCATTTAACACCAATAAAATGCAGTGCTACAATATGTGCAATGTTTATTAGGGTTATCTGAAAAAAGTAGCGCAAATTTAAAGGGACTTACATAACAAAAATGTGAAATTTCGGGGTATTTCAGTGGGTCTCTTTCTTGTAAAATGTCACTTGCTGGCGCTGAGCCTACAGAAAATGGTAATGGACTGGCTGGGAACGCTCCCATTCCTAAAGATATAGATAAGAGACCCAATAGACCAGATTGAAGAGAGCAAACGCAGTGGGAAAGAAGATGCGTGCGTATGAGTCTATCTTGGCAATGCGAATGTGAAGCCTTCCATGCCGCCAGGCTCCAGAGCGGCAGTCTTCGAAACAGCAGAAGAAACTGGTGCAGTCTTTTCCATCGAGACACTCATAGCCATATTCCTCGTCTCGCTCCTGCATGTGTGTGGCGTTGTTCATCTGGATGGCTGTCGCCGAGCGTGGACGGATGTCCACCGTTGGTGTCTGCTTTAAATAAGATAAACCAACGGTTAGCCACAAAAGTTATGTCATGAAATCTCTTCTGAAGGCTAATGTTTATAACTAGAACTTTATTTTCGGGTCAAAAATGGGCAAATGTAATTTGCACTGTCAGCTTGCCAGGTGACCTTCCTCAATGCAAAAAATGCAAAGACTCATAACTTACAAGTGGAATAGTCCACACCTGAATGAACGCCATCTCACTCAGGTGTGGAATAAGGTGTTTATAGATACATTATCTTGGACTATCAGATAATCCAAGATATCTTATATCTAAAATATAAGGTATTTTAGTTGCCACTAAAAATATCTTATATTAATTAGCACTGTGTGCTTTTCAGTGATGTTGTTGTAAGATATGCAGATGTTGTTTGCCTCATGGGTGTCTTGGTTCTGTACTTTTTTCTCTCTTGCTGCAGGTGTAGAAGCAGACTGAGTGTTTTCTGTTATTTTCTCTATCCTCTCCCCTCTTTAATTTTGACTTCACCTCCATTCCTTTTCATGAGGACAAGGAAAAGCAAGACATTGTGTGTTTTCTCTTTCCCTTCTATCTCTCTGTCTAATGAATTAGAAACAAACCCAAAGACATTTCTAATGCACCCATTTATTGTCATCAATTTCCTTAAATTTGGCAAATGCTCCTCTGGTGAAAGTAAATTTGCTGGGCTTCTTCTTGATACTCAACCAATTCTGCTTGCTACATGCCAGACAATACATGTAAAGTAAAAGAAAAACCATCCGAACAACTATAAACACCTGGAGTAGTTTGTGAATATTTCAGGTGAACTTATTTTAAACCTGTGATGATCCGTCTTTGGGTAGAATGAAGCTGAGACGCTGTGGTGACTGTTGTTTTTCTGATAGTTAGGATACATTTTTTATAGCATTTTTGACTTATCATTATATCCGATAAACCACCTTTGTTCTGTTGTAATCACAACAACAAATGTAACTGAAGTCATGAACCAATAGTTGTCTCATGAACTAACCTTTTTAAGTTAACATTGGTTGTAAGTATTGCTGTCCAGCACCTTTTACCACAAACTAGTATTAGGGGATTTGCTTGGGAGATCCAGTTTAACCAACCTGAATATATATGATGTGTGGTGTTATGGAAGCTGGCTTTCAACTGTCTAAGTAAATCCAGAGCTACTGACTCTGAATATGTTCACTTTCATGTAAAACAGGACAAAATTATATAGGAGCACCAATCACAATGAATAGGCAGGAAAAAGCTGATGGATGGGCAAGATAATGACAATATTGCAGCCAGTTTCATAAAACAAATGCATTTTACATCTTTTCAGAAAATAGACCAGTTTTAGACTTTGCAACTGTCATCTGTTAGACATGAGAAAAAGTCCAAAAATATCTGTTTATAAGCAACAATTCATACTGTTTTAAAATATGCTTTGCTAAATTATCTACAAAGAAACAAAACAATTTATTCCAGCAGGTGAGATACTTACAATTTTTAGTTTTAGTTATTTCCCTGGTTCAATACAGCTGGATCAAATGATGGATTACAAGCAGAACCTTTCCCAAACTTTTACATACTAAAGAGATAGTTGGACCATTTGAATTAAAACTCATCTAAAACTGTCAGGACGCCGGTCACTGAGGGCTGAACCTGGACACCTGTGTCCTAAATCAGGGGTGGGCAACTCCAGGCCTCGAGGGCTGGTCTCCTGCAACCTTTAGATGTATCTTTACTTCTACACACCTGAGTCAAGTAATGAGGTCATTAGCAGGACTCTGGAGAACCTGACTGAACTTAGGAGGTGATTCAGCTATTGGATTCAAGTGTGTTAGACCAGAGAGACATCTAAGAGTTTCAGGACACTGGCCCTCCAGGACCAGGATTGCCCACCCCTGCCCTAAGTTCTCACCACCTGAGGTCAGAGCTTGCAAAAAAGCAGGTGGATAAGTTTCACAATCCAACATGTATAACTGTTAGTGCATCCTGCAAGACTGCTCCAACAGTTTGCAGAAACTACAGATATTCTGTCTGATTTCTAATGTTGTGCTGCAGTTTTGGTCCAGTGCAATGTTTGAATTCTCTTTATAATATAGAAGTCGATAAGCCTTGAGAAGACTTTGTGCTGTTTTAATGTAGATAATACAAACTATGTCTTATTAATTTGAATTTAAAAGCACAGAGCACTTGATACTCATTCTTCATTTACTTTGCAAATAATTACCCTGTCAATTATGATCTTTACACAAACATGGCTGCATGGCTAGAAATGAAACAAAATTAAAACCGCCGGGCAATGCAGGTTTATATGAAACTATTAGCTGTAGGCATGCATCCTCAAAATCTTAATGTTGATTCCTTGACACTTCTCATTATGCCCAACATTAGATCACAAACTGGCTCTCCCTTTGAAAACTATACATAACCACAAACATAAGCAAAAAAAAGTAAGAAACAAACAGAACATGGGTTAGTTGAGGCATATCTTTCCATATTACAGACCCATAAAGTGTTAAGTTAATAAAAGGAGTAGCAGTGGCAGGTTATGACTGAGTTTTCAAAGGGTGTTGCTTAAGGAAAACGTTGTGGAAGCTCAAGCAGGAGGGACAGTAAAACTGTCCTGCTGCATGATCCGGTTAAGCTGGGGTAGGCTGATTTGGTGTTTGCAAAATGAAAAAAGTAAACATAGAACCAGCATAGTGGCACCGGCAGCTTTAACTGGCTGAAAGTCAACAACCCGTTTGAGAGTTTGAGATAAGAAAATTATGAACAACCTCAGAAGGAGGAAAATTTAGAATTCCTACCTTTAAGATAATAAGACTAATATTTGTTTTGATCCTGCAGCAAATTTAGACAAGCTTTTGTATTTTAAAATATCCCCGTTTTGTTGCTGATGTAGAGACAAACATATAAGAGTAGAATTAGCATATTCTCACTTGTTTAATGTCATTTCTTTTGTAGCTTGCAAACACTTACTTCTCTAAAAGTATCTCCAAATCAAAGTAAAATTTGCACAGGGTGTGGGTTGTCTGTTTCAGTCTGTTAAGGCTCTGCTGACTCTTTAGGAAGTGTCAGGTTAAGAAGCTCAATGAGTACACTGAAAGATTAACTGACAGAAAAAGGAAAAGAGAAAATAGGAAGCTCTTGGTTCGGCTGCTTGTTCGCTGTGGTAACAACAACAAAGAGTGAAACAGGACAGAGGGAGCCAGAATGAGTCCTCACTGGGCTCTTGACTAAAAACATTTTTGACCACAGGATATGTGAGATGCTTATTAGAGTTTCATGAAAAAAATAAACTGCATAAGTATGTCTAGCTGGCTGCCTCCGCACTGTGCACTGTTTAGCGCCCCTTTCATTGTAATCTTCAGTACCCATTTAGTAATTGAAGAGGTGAACAGTTAGTTAAAATGCAGGTATATAAGTGGTAATAGGAAGAGGCGTATCTGCTGTTGCGCAAAGAGAAAAGCAGTGAGGTGCTGGGGGCCCAAAGAGGCGAAATGCAGCAGACACATGCAGTCAGACACAGGCAATATACCTTGGAGGAAAAGAGCCGGAGGAGCTTTTGTCCAGACGGGAGAAACAAAGCAAAATAAAACAAAGGAATGTATATACACACAATTTTTGAAAACAGAGAGATATAAAACAGTAACCAGAAAAATAAGGGGGCACACAAAGTTATTGTATTAAGAAACAGAAGTAAGGTCCATCTTTGGTCTTATGGAATGGCACATTCACTGTATAAAGACACAAGCAAGAGTGGGAGGATTATTCCTGTGCATTTCACATTTTTCTTACATCGTCATCACCTCAGGAGAAAAAGAACAAACAGTAAGTCTGAAAAGATTTAGTGCATTTCATAAAAAACTAAATTCATACTGTAGATGTACCAAAATTGGCACATTTTGTTTATAAAGCTTCACCTTCTAATACTGAATTTAGCTTTTTTCAATTTCTCTTTGTTTGAAACTAGGATTAATAGCGTCCAACATATTTCTCAAGCCTTCTGGATCTGAGTTGTCATTAAATATTTATTTTAGGAACAGAACAGTCTATGTTTCAAAATAACCGTAGAACCCTGACTTACAGAGAAAATTATAAGTGAGTCAGTAAGACCTACACATTATGCATCATCCTTCCCTTTTCTTTCTCTATCTCTAAAGATGTTGGACAATTTACACAGCTTTAAAATGCATTAAAAAAGCACAGAATCGCTCTGTCTCTCTCTCTCTTTCTCGTCAGAAAATATCAGTACACTTACACAAGAACACTGCGTTTCTTTTTCCCAGTCACAAAATCAGTGGTTTGAATGAATCATTATCCCTACTCTTTGAACAGTAACACTGCAGAGGAAAGCAAGATTTACATGTGAAAGAGTTCACAACCGTTATTTGGATTTCCCATGATCTCTTGAAGGATTTAGAGCTCAGATGAGGCCAAATCTTATGTCATGTGACCCTGGTCTAAAAACAACAACTGTAACAGATGTGTGATGGATTATGAAAAGGTTAGAGCTTCATGTCTAACCTACTGAATGCAGCCTTGGATAAAACACATTCATTGGAAACTATGCAACATAAAGCTTCACAGTTTACTCAACTCTAGAATGTAAGGGACTGTTAAACCGATAAAAAAAGCAATGACCAACTCTACTGCAATATTAGGAAGCTCAAATGATAATTTAGAAACTCGCAGATTCTGTTATCTTTTGAAAGGGGCTCACCGGGTTTTTCTTCTTCTTATCCTTTTTGGCGCTCGGCTTTCTGTTGCTGACAAAGTAGTGTAGTGTGCCATACTCTATGAGTGCAGCAAAGACGAAAATGAAGCAGACAGACACAAACAGGTCCATTGCAGTCACATAAGACACTTTTGGAAGAGATTTCCTGGCAATGGTACTCAGTGTGGTCATAGTCAGCACAGTGGTGATGCCTGGTGAAGAAAACAAAGAAAAATTATATTTTTGTAAACATGCACCAAACAAAATCTCCAAAACGCTATGACTCCAGTGCCTTTTATTAATTTTGCATTCACTTTTATTACATTAGTAAAAAGTCTCATGACAAGAAAATTGTTATCTGAAAACAGCTTTTTGTATGTACTTGGTTCGTTTATGTTGGGCTTTCAATGTCAAAAAGCATCTTCTGTTAAAGGGCAAATATTTTCCCCCAACACTATCCATTTTAAGGTTACATTTATATGTATTTCAACTTTTATGAACATGCAACCTTTTGCATTTAATCTTACATGAGGGTAGAAAAATATACATGTGAGAGAAACTGTATGCGACAGTGGCAGAATAAATTAAACAGCCCCTTCAAACATCAATTATTTCATTCAATTGTCTTTGTTTTTTAACCAAAATGTTTATGTGAGGCTAATTTCCTTTAAAAAGAAAAAAACCTACTGCTTCAGCTGATGAACAGAGTAAATATAGATGTTGTGTTAATATGAATGTTGTATTACATGTCCATTTTTTCACTACTTTTTAGTTGTGGTTAGGTATATGCTGATTGTTATGAAAAAAACAAAAGCTGCACAATGCAAACAAGAAATCACAATGTAATACAGTTCATGCCATTTGTTATTAGCTGTCATACGAAGCATACGTTTGAAAATAATTTCATATTTTAAACAATTTCATGAGCAAAGCAAGAACTTAATAACATATTGTCTGTTTTGTGCTGGAAAGGTTGTTATTGTACACATTTGAATTTACTATTTCTTCCTTTTAATCACAACATCTCATCTGCCACTATTATGTCACTATTTTGACATAATGCATTCCTACATCAGCCATCTTGTAAAACTATTTTGAAACCTTTTTACTTTCCCTGTAAAGGCTGATGACATCCGTAGAGGTTCTCCCATGACAAGCAAAATGTAAGTACACAGATATAACTGATTGCCCGACAGCAGTATTACAACTCACAACCACCAAAAGGCAAGCAGAAGACTTCTTCTCTCCTTTTAATTATTCCCTGTGTACAAGGGGACATGCTTGATATCTCTTGAAATTAATTTTAGTATAAATTTAATGGGAGCTTAGTGACGTTCGTCTGCAGTGATATTTTGTGTGAACTGATATATTTTTAGGCATTGAAAGATTAGGAATTATGTCATCAATGATAATCCACTTCCTAAATACACTGGCAGCGTGAACCTCCTACATCATCTAATAGACAGAATTACATTTGATTTGTGTTATTATTAGTTTATTAATATAACCACAATTCATCAATGTTGGAAAGGTCATAGAAAAACTGGTTTAGAAAGATGTAAAGTAATCATTAAAAGTTTCTGCTTTAAATTCTAGATTTTCTTTATAAAAACTCTTTGTTTAAATCTTAAAAATCCCTAAGGACTAAAGGGATGTGTTTGCAAGTGAATCACAAAGTAGCATCTGAAGATGCCAAGGACAAGCTCAAAAGCTGACAAATTTCCTTGGATTTCTTACTTTTGCCCTCTTTTTTCATCCTGTGTGCCCTTTTTTGCATTCTGTGAAGAAGACACCTGTATTATTATTGTGCTGAAGTAGCATCTCCACATCTTCCTGCCTGTATTGCATAATTAATGTCTCATTAAGGCATGGATGCAAACATATGTCTGAGGATGGGCTCATCTTCTCAGGATACACAAGATTTTTAAGCAGCTGCCCCGTCTCACAGGGGAAAAGAAAGAGGGGAAGGATCTTGAAATAAAAAAGAAGGCGACAAGAAGGAAAAGAGAGCTGCATTAATAAGGAGGCTTAAGCTTACTGCTATAATATAAGGTGGTTTTTAAGAACTGCATGTGGCTCTTGATGTGTTTCACAGCAGGGAGCAATTAAAACCAAGGTGGTCTTGCAACTTACATCTGCATTGTGTCTGTGATGGAGTTAGGTGAACTGATCAGAAGAGAAAGTATTACATTAAAATAGAGTGGAGTTTAAGGTTTTATAGCATGACAGGCGAAGAGAAAATTACATGTCATGTAAGCATAAATTTAGCAGGTTTTGTAGTCACTAGGCATTAGTCTATCTTAAATACCTAATGACGTTCTTGCAGGAACTGCATCTTTGTTGATCCAGAAAGAGACCCAGGAGAGGACAACAATTAGTGTGCATGGAATGTAGGTCTGGATGGTGAAGTAGCCCATCCTCCTGCTCAGGTCAAAAAAGACAGTCAGCACTACGTAGTCCCCTGAAAAAGAGACAGAAAAGAAAATACAAGACGCTGGGTGTCATTTGAGGGATGGATGATTATAATTAGTAACATATTTATGTATGTAATTCCAGTGAGACGTATAGACTCATCATTGACATGAGTAGAACCATCATGGTAAGGATCTATTAAACTACAAGAGATACTAGCATATTACACAAAGTGAATGACAACAAAGAGCTCCGCCTCCATACAGCTACACCTCAAAATAACAACATGTCAGTGCCAAATGACTTTAGGTTTCTATATACATGTTTGAGCCTGTATGTATGACATTATTCATGTATGGATGAGAGAAAATCCATCGTAAATCAAAATTTTTCCACCCCATTCTAGTTTTAAAAAATGTCAAGGTTGATTGTCCTATAGTAAACCAAAAAAGGAGAATGGTTCAAATAAATTATTAAAGCCTCAAATTAATATGACAGTCATGTTGATAATGATTAGAGGAAGTCATTCTGAACAAACAGTAACTTTATTTTTCAAAAAGTTACTGTTTGAAAAAAATAGAAACTCACAAATATGATATACGTTAATATAAGAGGAAGAAAAAGAAACAGTTCAAGAAAAAAAATTACTGTACGCTATCAATTTACAGAAATGGGCAAGGTAATCATTTCAAGTACTTGGTTAAATAAGAGTCTCTTAAAGAAACATTCTGGGTGATATGGTCATTAAAAGGCTGTCAAAACATTAACACCTAACAGATTTCACAAACTGTTAACTGTTCAGTTAATTATGTTGTGCAACCAAAATCCCTTACTGCTTGTTAGCTAGAGGCAACTTCAGACCTAAAATGAAAGCGAGTGATTCAGTGAACTGGAGCTGAACTTGCACGGATGCGCACTCAAACCTTAGTCTCCTGCCAGGAGTTAGCCAGAACATGACCACCAGCAGCCAGCAGTTGATGAGCTGTCCAGGCGTTGGCTGGCCAACCCAAGCAGATGTCGGGTGTGCAGAGATTGAGGTTAACTGGGCCGAGAAAGACCTGACCCTGACAATAAGGATCACCTGCCTTGTGTGTTGAAAATGCATGCTAAGCATGAATGCCACGTGCAAAGTAAACATGTACCTGTATGAGTTTCTCCCGATATGACAGGCTGGTCCAGCAGCCCACTATTTTGTGTTATTTTAATGTGGGTTATTAAAATGACTTGAAAACATTGAAGCACTGTCAAAAAAGTTGAGCCAATTTGGAATACACAGATACCAATAACCATCTTATGTAAAGTCCACAGGTGAACTGCAACATTCACCACACATTAAATCAAATGCATTTTTTATGCTTTTCTATGAGACACACAAGTTTCCATTTCAATGCTTCCTAGCTTGACAGTACAAAATCGCATGCCAATAGTTACCGTCCCCTTTATCTGTTTACCAGAAAGCCTGTCTGTTTCTGTGAACTTAATGACAGTTTGCTCCTGGCCTCCAGCTCATTCAAATGTCTACTAATTGATTAACATCAGACAATTAACAGTGTCAGAAACCTCCGTTGGCTTCCCTCCACGGTCTGTAACCTTCGGGCACAAGCATACTGTTTCTCTGGTATCTATCTGTGTGAGAGTGTGCGTGCATTTAGGCCCCCATAAGAACGTGAACAAAATGTTCACAGCTGGGGAATGAGCAGCTGGCTTATAATTTTTCTCATGGGAAAGGACAAACTGTATGAAAAAATAGACATCTGTCTTTTTGTTGGGTAAGAAGAGGCACGGAAGGAGATGAGACTGTCAGTACTTGTTTTCTCTTTAACCATGTGAAAGTACTTTCACATTTTCTGTACAAGGACCAGAGTGGGGTGATGCTCCCCTCATGCAACCCTTTCATTCAGCGTTGATAGTATCATTAAATAAACCACAAGCAATAACCTCAGCAACCAGAATTATTGCTGTTGATATCACCATGTGTGCTTTCTGCTGATGGAGGCAGGTGAATGGGATATTACAGTGCACTGCCTGGGTGTGTAGGAGTAAGGAAGACACATGAAGGCTTCTCTCAGGGGTCCAGCAGCCCACTATTTTGTGTTTATTAACATATCATTAACCAGCCTCCAAAACCGAGACCCCATGACAGCTGAGAAACTGCAGGTGAATAAATTTTTTTGGCTTGGTCAGCAACATAATGGCTGCTTCACAAATCCTCAGACTCTTAATGATAATGGACTTTCCACCACAGGGATGAGGTCAGTTAGTGTAAGACTTTTCTGCTGTACCTTTCACTTCCTCTGCCTCAGATTCAGTGTGGTCTACTTTGCAAATTGCCAAGATGACACCTTCAAGGGATTTTCTTTCAGCGAACCTTCAGGATACTGTATCAGTATGGGACCGTCTACCATTACAACAACTCACCAGATCCACATAGTTTTTGTTGTGTTTTGAAGGGAGGGAATTTACAATGTAGACATTTGGAGACCAGATTATTTTGTGCTCCAAATAAACAGTCCCAACACAGTTACTAACCGAACAAAATCATTAAATTACGTTTAGCTATTTTATATTGATATATTTGCACAGCAAAATGTAAAACAGAAACATGTATTGGGTAATATATGAATGTCATCAAATGTCATCAAAGGTAGACATTTAAAACAAAATATGGATTAAAATGTTTATGTTGTTTAAACTGCAGAATTTAGGAATCTACAAACAATGTTTTTTTTATCCTCGTCTGCTTTATTGGAACATATGAACAAAATGCTATTTGTGAACTGAGGAGGGGAAGATGCTCTTATGTAAAACAGAACATTTTAAAATGTAAGTAATGTTTTCAGAGGTAACATATCCAGACAAGTTAGTAAGGTGAACATAATACTTATTTTGTCACAAGGTAAAAAGGTAGAGGAAGATTATTCCACTAGATTTGATCAAAGAATTACAGAAGAAGAAGAATCCTCTTTTTATTTGACATTATTTTCCAAATAAATCAAATTAATCATTTTCTATACCTAATAACTTCAGGGTCATCAGGGGATGCTGCTTATTTCCTGGGATTGAAATGGCATGAGATGTGAATGCACCTTCAACTTATGCATGGTCCATGCCAGTGCAACACAGACACACACCAGTGCAAACTACACACCTTAGGGCAGCATAGTGGCCAATTACCCTCCATGTTTTAGACTGGATCATTCACCTGACCTTTATTCATGTGAATAATGCTTAATGGTAATCAATAATCAGGGCAAATCTAGCAAGACCTTAATTGAAATTCTTTCATTGCATAAAACGTATCAACAAATACAACTTGCAGAAAGACATAATCTAACAGAATCACAAAAAAAGTTGACCTAAGACATTAAGAAATTAGTAGATTAAAGAATAAGATGAATCTTGCAGTTTTCTGTATCATTTACTTCATTTTCTACTTCATATACACCTTTATTTTATCATCAGTGATGCATAAAAGCCATATCACTTACATGGAAACTGAAGCTACTTTAAATCTATATCTTAAAAGAACACTGTTAACGCTCATCTGTCAAAGGTCACATAGTACTCCAGCAGGCAGTAACAAAATAAAGGACGGCTGATGCCTCAGTACTGGATGTCATGTTTAATATGCCACAGTTCGATGGCTCAGAGGTAAGGATGTCCCATTTTGTTAAGTTTCTGTTGTTGTGACTCGTGTGTCCTTGAATCTCCTTCCCACCTCCTCTGGTTACATCACAGGTGGGAGAGGCGAGGAGAAGCATGAACATAAACAACATTAAGGCAGAATAAACAAAACTAAAAGGAAGAAGCCCAAAATAAAATAGTAGCTCTAAACAAAGAACATCATAAACTCCTTAAATTCAACTTTATTACTTTATATTTTGTCTTGAAGTTTGCTTTTCTTGTTTGTTTCTGTTTGAATGCTCAAGGCATAACTGTGCAGCCATTTATTCCATCATAAAATAAAAATAGAGAAGTCATAAATGATGTAACCTTCTGACTGCCATTCTCATAAACCCAGAAGTTCAAATCATTCAATGTAAATTCTGATCTATTTTGTTTAGTAACAAACCACAAATCTCCAGGAAGGGAAGCAATCTTCTTCTATCATTAAATTACAATGTAGTTTCCACAATTTTCCTTTGGAAGTAGTGAATTAAAATGTTGAGTGAAGAACAACCATTCAGACAAAAACTCCAATCATTCTTTGTAAAACAGCATGCTCTGAAGTAATTTTTTTTATTAGGATGACAAATTTTCTCTGTCAGAGTAATTTGCTGTGAGTTGATGTAATCTACCGAAAGCAATAAAAGCTTGGCAGACATGTTCATTAATCAGAAAATAGTGTTGCTTCTCTGTTGAATTTGGATAAAGATAATACACACAAAAACAAAGAGACAAAAAGGAAGGGCAAAAAACAAATAAAATTATTTGAACACCAATCAGCCAAAGCATGATAGCATAGCAGAAGTTGGAAATTAGGTAAAATGTCCAACTTCAGCACTCAATACTCGATACCGCAGCAATATATTTCACAAGAGTTATAGTTTTTGAAAAGCTCTGAACCAAGGGGACCTCAGAATTCCAGCCCAGTTCCTTTTCTCCTGAGCCCAGGTGAGACACATCTGATGTTCTCTGTGGTTCAGCAGTGGCTGTCTAGTCCATGTCTAGTATTCGTCTCTAGATTGAATTTGTTTGACAAACTCCTCAAGACAGCAGTTCTCCCAGTTGCTGGTGCAACTTTTCCTACTGCACTCATTCCTTCCACTCAATTTTCTGTTAATATGCTTGGATTCAGAACTCTATGAACAACCAGCTCCTTCAACAATGACTTTTGTAGCTTACTCTCCTTGTGAAGGCTGTCATTGACTATCTTCTGGACATCTGTCAAGTCAGCAGTTTTCTCCATGATTGTGTTGCCTGCTGACCCAAAGTGAGAAGTCGTTTAAAGGCTCAGGAAACCTTTGCAGCTGTTTTGAGTTAATTAGCTGATTAGGCTTTGCTGCGTCCTTGTGAAAACCAAGAGCGGTGGAGATACCAGCAGTTTATGGGCCGGTGCCCATAAACTGCTGTATGTGTATGTTTCCATGGGTTTTTTAAAAAAAAATAATTTGTAGGTGCAGCTCATAGTGAGTTACGCTCTATAGTCCAGAAAATACAGTATTTTCACAAGGTACTTTTAATCTGGTAAACGAGCCTTACTGGATTGCATATTTTAATTTCTTGAATGTGACAGTATGTACATCTTTATTTGTTTGAATGTGAAAATGCAGAGAGCTACAGAGAAAATGTAATTTTTGGAGAGTTGGCAGGGGGCAAAAATACCTCTCAGACTAAAGTATCATTGGGCTGGCAGCAAGTCTGGAAACTGCTGCGGATATGCATGGGCAGGCGAGACCTGAGGCACATGCTGGGCATCCATTGAAGGGAGACAAGCAAGACACATTGCAGAGCAGCTGACAGGCTGTCTCATTGAGCTCCTCTCCTGTCCGGGGTCGTGTATATGAGAGGTGACAGTGCCTGTTATTGCACGTATATGCGTGTGCCTGCATACATATTTGTGTTGGTTACAAATAAAGGGAGATTTGCTAATAACTGGTTGCCAGGACCAACAATGCATACACAGAATGCAAGTCACCACTTTTCGCAACATGGCCACAGGCTTCATGTGAGTGATTAACCAGTCACTGAAGCTTTGTATTGTCCCTCCACAGGGCTGCTGGCAGCTATTCCTACCGCACAGTGGTGAGCAAGATAAAGTCACAAAAAAAAAGAAGAATAGCATTGTCACTGAGCAACTGCAGCAACACAGCCAAATGATTGAATGGCAAAAATGAGTATATAGACTTTGACTGCTTAGTAGTGAGTGCTGTGTTTACCGTGAAGGGGACAGATGATTATCCTGCTTTCATAGCAGATGACGGTGCTGAAATTATGAAGAGCAAGGCTGTTAATAGGTTTTATGACAGTAAAAAGCTATCCAAGCTACTGCTTAGAGCAGATTTTCTGACCTAAATGTGAGTCTGCCAAGGTTTTTCTGTTAGTTACACAAGAAGGTTTTGTTTAAATATAAAAAGAGAAAAAACAGAGGCAATATTAAAGGTATTTATTTAACATGATGGTCCTATTTCTTGTTTTTGTCTTAGGGGATGCGTGTTGCTAGTTATTATCAATCAATATTATTCAATTAACACATTTCTAAGACATCTGCCCCCATACATTAAACTGTACTTACTTTTACTTTGTCTAAAAAATGCTATAATTACATCTATTCCCACATTAAGAATTCAAATTCTTTTCTGCCCCCCAGATTTCAAGGCAAAATAACATTAAGGAAAACACCTCTCAGTTTTAGTTTACTTTTGTTCCAGTTCCCAATTTTTATTCACACACAAGAAAACGTGTGATTCACACCCATTACATAAACTTTTGGTCTTAAAATTAAACTACATTGTTTTCTTCTAATGTTTGATGCATTGTCTCATTTTTAGTCTGTTCTAATCCTTTGGTCAGGTGACAGGATTATAATCCTCACTGTTCGGCGGGAGGGGGACACTGACAACACTCATATCTGCCAATGTAGAAGTTTTGAAATGAATGCATGAATTTTAAATCATAAATAAACAAAAAAAATCTGTGGAATGAAATTGGGAAAAAAAGTTACCAGTTCTGAGCACATTGCATTGTGAAATGTTCTCTTTCTGTCTGATTTGATCTCACCGTTCACTTCATCTCTCAGTGGGCATCACTATTAGCACCTCTACTAAATATATGCACAGATAAATTATTGCTAATTTGGAGCCCCTATGACTTCCAACCAAAAACATTTTACACAAGTTACACAATTATTATGACTTTTCTACTTGATATTAGGACATAAATGTAAACTTCTGAATTTGAAGAAATACCTAAAAAAAGTTGTATTATTTTAAGCAAATAGAAATAATTTCAGTAGTCCTAACTGATTACCATTAAAACAATGCAAAAGCTGCATGTTCAAAATGACTTAATATAAATTTAGAAAGTCACAGTGCTAGGAAAGGAATAAAAGAGTTATGAAGCTTAAAAACATGAGACATTTCATCAGAAAAGACAGTGTGTGCAGTATGTGTAACCACCTTATGTCTTGTACCTTCAGGGTGATGAAATCTGAGGCTAACTCTCAGCACCCAGAGCTGACCTTTCTGCAGTTTATGCAGAAAGATTTTTTTCCATGCGTTTTTAAATTCTTTAATTCATTAACCTCCTGTCTGTTTGCACAATTTCCTTTTTTGCCTTACAGCATTCAGTTAGAAAACGATAACTATGGCAGTGTCACTACTTCACACTTTCTTTTTTTCCCAATGATGCCAATTGCATGACTTTGATGTTGTTTTCCATGCATTCAGTTGTCCTAGTTATCACTTCAATGTATGTTGCAACATCATTAGTGCTGAACCAAGATTTATTGTCATCAAAGAAGAATTTTTGGTTACATCTGAAAAAACATATTCTACTGATATTGTTGCATTTTCAATGCCTAACATGCAGCATTTCTCAAAATAAATTCCTTGTATTTTGCGCCCAAAAGTCCTATTTTATATGCAGAGTGGCTGATGAGATAGAAAAAAAGGGCTTTGTTTATCCAAAGCACTCTCTTCATCTAGGACGTCTTCCCTGGTTTCAGGTGTTAATTACTGGCATATTAGGCTGTAGAAAAAAGGACAGGAAAAAGAGAGCAAAACAAAGAGAGATAGAGAAGCTGTGGATGTGGATGGGGGAGGGAGGAAGTGTAAAAAGTAGGACAGGAATATACCAGGCTGAAAATAAAATCCTCTCCTTGTGAGAGTGAACAGGGGGAGTATGGGAGGGGTGGTTTCACAGAGCAAAACCCTTTGTATATTTACTAGTTTGGGATAAAAAAAGGACATGAGAATATGAATCTTGTAAGTGTACCGAGATTTTTTGGGAATGTATGTGTACTAAAAAAGAGACAGGGAAGAGTATAAATTGATATTTTATAACATAAAGGGGAAATTTGTGCTGAGTCAGATTGTTTTCAGACATTTCCTGTCCATCACAAATCACCCAGAAGCAAAAAGGGACTCACAGAGAAGGAAAGAAAAGATAAAGGCAAGGAGATATTAGAAAAATCTGCATTACAGCAACACACAATCCTTATGGATTGTTTCTGTAACCTTTATAAAGCTAAACCTCTATAATAAAGTCCAGTGTCAGACCTTTTAATGTAGTAAAATTACTATTTTCATATGAAAGAAATCACCATGAATAATTTGAGGAATCCACTGGGTATCATTTTAGGAAAAGGAAAGAGAAAAGAAAAAGTAATAGTGTAGAGATGTATTGTAAGCAAATATTAATTTGACTTTGACAAGACAAGGCAGAAACAGCGAGACTTGCTGTCTGTTGTGGATAAATAATCCAGAAGCATTGATGTAACTCGTCATAAACGTGACAGAAATGCTAAAAGTGCAGCCATCATTCATATTATAAACATAGTCTAATTACGGTATGTTTATTTCTGCACGTTGTTTGATCAAAAACTCTCCTTTGTAAATTTTTCTGAATTGCTCTGAGGGTTTTGTACTGAAATGATTTCAGACAGTGTGCTGGAGTTTGTACTGGTTATTTGATAAGGGATTCAATGTCTCAGGAACAATAAAAGGCCATTGTCATTTCAGTTTATTGCTTTTTCTCTCACTTCATCTTTTCATGATTAAAGCAGGCAAACAGCGATAAATACTCCTGTCTCCATGGCATCATTTACTTTGAGAAATGTAATCACATTCTCCCATTAATTGTCCTTGGATTTCTGTTATTGAACTTGTGTCATAGCATAGCTATTATCATACAGTTACTGAAGCATTTTAAAATATCCTTCTCCTTTGCCAAAAAAACATTTAGGATCATTTTGTCTTACTGGTACTTTTGCCAGAAAGACAAAATGTTCATTTTGCTTTGCCAGCGCTTTAAATCTAATTAGTGACCACTTTACTATATAGACTATATTTACATTAAAACATGCAAGAAGCTAGTTTTAGATGAATAAAAGTGAGTTAAAAAAACAACTGCAAGGAACTGTTGCAGTGCTCAGTTTATTCATGAAAGGATTTGGACAGTCCTCCTGAATGATGATTTCACATCACCCACAAAAGAGTTGTGAATGGGCATCTTCCACATTCGTTGTAAAAATGAGTAAGTAGAACATCAGTAAGACGGGCAGGAGGAGAATGATTTTCTCTCATTTCCTTTTGAAATTATGGTTTTATAAGGAACCACAGAAGGGCTTAGACATCAGCAAGTAGATTTGCTGCTTTTCCTGTCCTTTTAACAGAGAGCAGATGTACCTCATGTGCATCAATAAGTTGTAAGATTGTGTCTGTGAGTATTTCCAACAGCAAGAGCGCTTTGGTCTGTGCCGTCATCCATGAATTATTGCATGTTTTAATGTCCATTTGCTTGCCTGCACATTTCAACATGTGCTTTTCATTGGATAGGAGGCTCGTTTACTTATCGGAAGCTATTCTTAGAGTGACCTTTCAAAAGCAATGCCACGCAGCCCTGTTGTCTGTGTGCGGCCGCCTGTATGATTCAGTTTGAGAGCAGAAAGCCCAGGGACACATCAGTGGCCTTCTTGCGATTAAGGAGCTTCTCAGTCTCCACATGATTCCTTGATGGGGCAAATCTGGAGGCACTTTGACTATCTGCTCTGCATGAAAAGTCAAAAACACAACCATGCACAGCCATGCTTATAACATATTTATATAAATGCACATGGCAGGAGCTTAAAGGATTATCCTAAAAATATGATAAATCACGCTTTTGTTTCATCTATGCATCCTCAGGGGTAATTGTAGGGCCCAGGAAATATTCTCCAACTGCATAATGATGGTTTCACACAACCAGGCAACTTTGGCAGATAAAAAAACTGGTTTCTGGCCTGTAAAAGGTGAAGTTGGTTTTTGAGTCCTTTTACTCTGAAAAAGTAACAAAAACAAACATGGCACTTTTAACAGCTTTTTAACCAAATTAACAGATGCCACTTTCCTGCAAGTCATTTTTACTATCCTTTTTCAACATTCTATTCTTTTTTGCATATCTATTATACTCTAAAATATAATATTGTAGACATACGAGTAAGAGAGGTTTTGTTGTTAAAATTGAATACAAGTGGAGACAAAAAAATTTGATGGCCATTTGTGCATTAATTATGACTTCCAATATTACCACAGCTTAATTTAATTTAGGACAACAAAGCCAAATTTGACCAAGAATTTACAGGAAACTAAAGAGACCACTACAAATAACAAGCCTTAAATTATTTCTCCAAATCAATTCCTATTGCCTAAAAAAATACTGTTGTTCTGTCAGAATTATTTTACTGAGGTTTTTAGTACACAAGGTAAATAAATAAATACATATCTTTAGTGATATTTTGCCAACAGACTAGAAAATCTAGAGTGGCAATAAAAAAATATAATTCTGAAATTGAATATGTGTATACAGCAAAGATATTTAAAAAGTAATAATATCATCATTAGTACTAGCAATTCAAATAATAATACAAAAAACAAATCAGAATAATTTATTATGTGTTTGTCACATTTTTAATAACAATCCAGCTCCTGAAGTTGCACTCCCTTGCGTGTTGGTTATTTCTGACGACACAGTAATTATATTGCCCCAACTGACTGCTGTTTCAGACAGATGTTGTGTTCACAAATCTTGAAGCAGGTCAGTTCCCAAACTGACTAGAAAATGAGACAAGAGGTCTCTCAGCCAGTCAAGGTTCTCTGCTCCGACAAGAGAGCAGATGGCAGTTTGTGAAAATAACAAACCAGATCAAAAGGAGAGAAACTGACGACTGCAATTTCTCAACACATGCGTATCACTTGTAGATTCCCCTTTTATGATTCCACATGAAACATGCTAGAGAACTGAAACAGAAAAAGTGCAGGACATTGTAATTTTTAACCACTTACTTGCACATAGCATATGTGAAGCCAGATGAAATTCACAGTGACATTTTTTTTGTTTGCTTTGCCTGTGTGCCTTAAGGTAACACTGTAATGACAATGGTTGTGTTTTTAGTTTCTGTTGTGCTATTTAGTGGTACAGGAGGAACTGTTTTTAAAATGTAGTGTATTTCCAATCAATGACAGCACGTAGCAATGCAGTCAGCCTGACTACCTGTCTTAGTTTTCAAATGTTTGTTGCCATGTGTAATTCTCGTTGCCAGCATACACTTTAGACTTTGTAAGCACTCAAAGAAAATGTGGTTCAATGATGAAGAAATTTAGTTAAGTCCTAAACAAATGTTGTTGTTTTTTTTCACTTTTTCTATGGATTCTATGTGGGATCATCAATCAAACAGCAAAAAATATTTAGAATGGTCAATTAGATTTAGAAAAAAAGCATACTGTGGGTTTAAAAACAAGAAAAACTTTTTTGATGCATTTCTGTCACGATAAGCAATAAATCAATAAATGGCATTATAGATTAAAAATGAGCTTGATAATTTCAGTTCTTATGATAGTTTTTGAAGGATCATTTTGTTTTTACTAGAACTTCATAATCCATTTTATTTATGGTTTCAGTTGTGTGGGGCTTTTAGTTTATGTGAGACATTTAAGATGTCTTCCAGTTCCAGAGGGGAGTGTTCTGTACAAAATTAAAGTTCATTTGTCTTTGAGAGGGCAAACTTGGATTATTAAACATGAAGCTCACGACTTAAACAACAGTATTAATCACAATAATCTATGGGATGTTTTATCATCCCGAAAAAAAAAACAAGCACAAACCTGAATTTTTAAATACTGATTACAACGAGAACAGATTTAAAAATGTAACAATATTATTAAAAAGGTTTTGCAAAGATTCCCAACAATCAAATCCCATTAAAGCATCTCCTTGTTTGTGTCATTCATCTCAGGGAGGGACGGAGAAGAAACTCGACTCTGCAGGAAAGTTCAACGTTTCAAACTATAGAAACTTTCTTTTCAAGAAAAATGTCATTGCTAATAAAAGCAGAACACTGTACCCTGTACACAATTTGATGCTATGAAAAAGCACATCCAGCTTGTTCTTTTGTAATAAAGTAAGCAGATGCTCTTTTATTCAGAGTTGGGTTATATACCTGAAACTGTCCTGACGGTTTCAGTGGTGTTTCTCAGGCCAACGAAGGAGAATTGGTAAAGCCTCCATGAACGAATGTCCCCAACCTCCACGGAGCTCCTTTTCCACCTGTACATAATTTCCTCCTTGGGGTAGCCATCTGAAGAGGACAGGACATTTGCTCAGTCAGGGAGCTTTTTAAACTATTAACAGAGCATTGTTTTTCCAAAGCTAACTATCAAAGATTTATCTGATGACTTTTTCCAGATAAGAAAAAAAAAATTGCATCACTATTCACATTTTGATCAGTTTAATTTTACTCATTTCAACCTGAGACAATGATTGTCTAACTGAGGGATGTACTTCATGTTGAGAAGATGTTTGCTCCATTTCTGAGGAAAAAGTGTATTTTCCTTGAAAGTACTGAGCTGACTTAGAAGTAAAAATTGCACCATTGATCTCAGGCCATGGGTGAGTGAGCTTTCAGTAATTTCATTCTACATTGCACACTCTGCAGATGCTCTAATGAAAATAGTAATCTTACTTGTCTAAAACAGATTCACTTAACTGAGCAATTGGATTATCATAATCAAGTCTAGAGAGTATCGAATTTCTGTGCGGTTTTGAAAAACAGACTGACCAAAATTAAAGCTTTGGCTTTTCTCAATGTTCTCCAGCAGAGTGGTGTAATACCTCTGCAGACAGTCAAAGTCTAGAGATGAACTGTGGTTTAAATTATGCAGGTGAACTTCTTTAGAGCAAGCCTAAGTGCTCTCAGACATCCAATAATGTTGGTCTTCAAAGTAACACATCATCGCAGACCAAGAAAGCAGTCTGCTGTTTTGCTGCTAATGCTTCTGGGAGATATGATACATTCAGTCTCCTTCTGGGAAGTTGAAACAAGGAGGAAACAAAGGCTCAATGACAGTAGTTTAACTTCATTTCAATCCACTACAGGTAAATGTACTGAAATGTATTTTCTTCTCGTTTGAATCAAAATTTCTGCCAAATAGCCTGATAACATTTGACTAGTCTTAACAATTGCAAAAAAGCATGCAATGACTAAGCTTTGCTCCCTTTTGACATGTGATGTGGAAATTTTCCCCGTGATAAATAGCTGCACGCTTCTCTGCGTGCAACATCTGAGACCGAGCTTCTGTGGTGTAAGTCAAACAACTTTCAAAGCAATGGAAAAAATCCATAGCTCTCATCAAATTTAAATGAATTCACAAGCTGCAGTTTTAGCCTTGCTAACCTCTTCAGCTTCTCTTTCTTCACCTCTAGAGATATTCAAACAGGATTCTTCCTGGAGAACGTCTCAAAGTATCTCAAGGTTTTGTTGTGTCATTAACACAATGGGATGTTAAGTGTTTTGAGCTCCTGTTACTTTTTTCCAAGGTTAAAAAAAGTCTCAAGTAATATTCACAAGTGCATCAAAGCCAATCAACAGTGATGCTGGTGGATGATAAGAAAAACATTATTCTGACCATTTTAAGAATTTGAACACATATTGTGCTAATGCGCGGAAATATTTCACTACAGTCTATAACTATGCACATAATAAAACAGGAGAGAAAAAGAAGCTGTAAAGTAGCAGAGTATTAGCAAACTTACAGCTTGAAAACTCCAGGGGACAGGAGTGCTCATCCATTGGGAAGTTATTTAACTTAAGCTGGCACTCAGCATCAATGGTTAACCTGCAGAAACAAAACATTTGCATTTACCATTCCTTAAAATATACTAGAAAGACTGAGCATAATGTTTAAATACTTAATAACCACATAGTCAATTAATTTAACTAACAACAAAATGGCCCTTTTCCTAATGATGCTATGTATTAGAAAGCAGGATTTTTCTAAATTAAATTAGACAGAAAATATTTTTCTCTTTTTTTTATCCTTGAGGAAGTTAACAGCAAAGTCATTAAACTTCTGCTTAATGGGAGAATGACCTTAAATTGCTTCACCCATCCATGCATTTGCTATGGTCATGTATCATTGTGCTTGGAATCACAGCAGCCATCCTAATTAACCAGTGCTTAAGTTCTGAGTTCCCTAACAAATTAATGAGGTGGAGGACTAGTGTTCTGCTCAGGAGAACATCCATCATAGCTTGATTGAGCCTGGAAGACTTTGCTTTCTCTCTTTTTTTCACAGGTAATGCATCTTTGTGCAAGTGTCATATAACAAGGTAATATCTGTCACTTTATGAACATATGTTACAAAGTCATTTATTTTTCTTACTCTGAAGCATAATATTCTTAAATATACTTGGGTGTACTGATAATAAAAATAAATTAATGAATAATTATTATATTAAATTATTACAAATAATTTAAAAAGGGAGTAAATTATAATTTGCTATAGATAATTTGCTGATTTGAATAGTTTTTTTCCTCAGTGTTGACTCAAGTAATTTTTCTCTTATATTTGAAGTTGATTATTTAGAGATCTGAAACACAATGTATGACACAAATAAACAAACTGAAGGACCATGTAAAGGTGCAAATACTTTTTAACAGCACTACTATATTCAACTGCTTACTTTTCTCTCTTCAAATAAGTTACCACTGGCCTGGTGTTTTGTTTAGCGGTGACAGGAGGGGGGCATTGGCAGGGTTATTGTTGCCAATAACTTCATGTTATTGTTTTGTAGACGACACACTTGGCTCTGTCTCTCTCCAAGACACAGCAATTGAGGCAACTATTGCTGTGACTAACTCTGTTATGTTCTCTGTTTTTCATAGCATAGGTCTGGCTCAGACCTTATGTAATTAGATGTGTTCCTCTCCTGGATGAAGTCACTAAAAGAGCTACTGCTGCCATTAACTTTTTAATTTTTGGTTAGCAGATGGCACTGCAGATGGCAACTCACGCTGAACCAGGTTCTGCTGCAGGTTTTTTTATTTAAAAAGGAGAGATCTCTTCTCCACTAAAGCTATATGTATACTCACTGTAAGGAATTACAGTAAAATTAATTACTAATAACAAACTATCCAATATCACCATAGCTACTCTTGCAGGAAAAGTAATTTTTGTAGAGTAAATTGACTCAATTTCCTTTGACAACCTTTTACCAAATGAAACATACTGAACATTTACATCTCTGCAATGATAACTTGTAAATAGTGGAATCAAATTACTAATTACTTATTTCTGAAATAAGTAATTAATTTGCCTTTTTTGAGTGAGGCATTGTTTTCATCTGGAGAATTACATCCAAATTTTCTAGTACAACGTTTCATTGTTTTTGTTCTTTTAAATTCACAATTGTGCTGGCAATATATGCATATATATTTATATGTGTATTTGCATTTCAACTTATCCCTCTACTTCAAATACAAGGCACAAAGTGTGTCTTTAGCATTTGCTCTTTTAACTTTAAGTTTTCTAAATATATATTTACTGTTTTGATGGATTACAAACTGCACTGCTCCACTCATACAATGCATCATAAATCTAAACCTGTTGTGACTATATAATTCATTAATGACTGGACATTGTGACTGATCTGATCTGCTGAGCAGATAATAACTACAACAATCTCTAATGCGAATGAGCACAGAGCTATTCTGGACTTTAATAGGCTCCAGCATCATAGTTGGTTTACACAGACTGAGGACTTAGAGGTTGGAAACTAACCTGGCAGAACAGTTTGAATAACAGGTCTTTGAAGTCTGAGAAATAATTTTAGGTCCAGGTGTCACATGATTTACAACAAACTACTTTACAAGCAGACGATAGCAAAGTTCATGTGTAGTATTGGATTTCAAATTATTGAAGAAACAAAATGACACTCTTTCCTAGCATGATTAATTGATTGTGTATTTTTTTGTCATGCAATTAAGATTTATAAATCGATAAAAGTAAAAGAAAACATAAGAAAAACTGATGGAACATTAGTTTTTCTGAAACATTTTCTGAAACATGCAACTCAAATGTTATTCACTTTCAACTCTTCCAATCTTTATTGGGAGAAATTGTTAGTCTTTGACGAATCTACAAAATCTTGACATGTCAACACTGTTACCTGAGTGTGTAGAGTATTCTTCCGTCATTCCAGATCCTGAGCATACGATTGGGTGTGGTGATCCAGTGGGCATCAGCTTTCTTTGAATTCCGAAAGAAAGTGTCTGGGATCCAGATCTTCCCAACCATGTTGCTGTTGAGACGAAGAACCTTCATCGTGCTGTTGAATTTTAGCCTCCTGTCGTACCAGGTCTGAGCAAAAAATATGTCGATGGTGTATTCCTGACATGAACACAAAAATATGTTTAAGCTCCATTTATCAAGTACGTTTGCAACAAGCTATTTTATGTATTTGTGCACGTTCTCCAGGCCATCCACATTCAGACAGCAAGAGTGCTGGAGTAAATAAAAAGAAACAATACACCAAAAAAGAGACCAGATGAGCCCAGAGATTCAGAAGAAAGTAGAAAAGGAGTGGAAAAATAGAGATGTGTGTGTAAGAGGACTAAGTATTGACTTTCTAACAAAGATTTCTAAAAAAAAAATAAAGTCAAAGTCCATGCTAAAGGGTTCTAACAGAAACTTAAAAATACTAACCAGAAAAAAATTCTTCTTTTCTTTGACAAAGCACAGACAGACAGCTGAAAACAGTAATGACAGAAAGTCTGAATGATGTTGGAAGGATAATAGTTTGTTTTGTTCAAACTGTTGGAAATATCCAAGAGCAGTAAACTGCTAAACTCCCACAGCCATACAATCTGAATTCCTGATACTCAGTCTCCTTCAAACCTCTTTCTCTACAATAGTTCAGCCAGTCCGTCCTCCCTTTGATCCATAGATCAAAATTAACAAATGAAAATTTACCAGTACAGATACATACGCCCACAACATCCATCTTCTCTCCTCTTCAGAAAAAATGACATGCTGCATTTGTCATGTCATTGTGGGAATGTACTTTCCCAATAGCATGCATTACATGTGAATGTTAAGCCATCAGTCAACCTTTCATGTGAGTATAGTGTTCTCTTCTCTCTCTCACACACACAAACAACCCCCCCTCCCCCCCCCCCCACACACACACACACACACACGCCCACACACACACCATGCATTCAATGTGCTTGTATTGTGACTCCCAAATGCAAAATCAAACACTCATTTTCTAACTGATCATATCAATGTATGGGTTGGTCTTGAAATTAACACGGAGTTAAATGAAACACCATCAACATCATAAATTACGGACAAAAATCAATTAATTTTGACCCAAAAGAAAATAATTTAGAGCTAGATCTTGTTAAGGATGAACTGGCAGAACAACAGTCGCATGCTTTACACCTGCATAACACAGCACCTATGAGAGACCTCTTTATGAATGATAGAGAAAGGTTCTGGGACACTTTTCATGTGATGGTGACCAATTTGCATATTATTCCTTTCCCACTTACCATATTGATGGCATTGACTGGGCCGATGCTGTTGACAAACATGTCAGTGTGGATCACTGTTGGCTTGACTGCAAAGAAGAATAGAAAACTAGAGTTTAGGATTTGGCTGCCGTTTATACATATATATATAAGTTTATTTTAAACAGAAATTTAAGAAAGTACAGGTTCTATTGACTTGTAATATTAGTAATTTGTGTCCTCCCTAACATCTACATTTTAAATATTCCTCCTGTCCACCAGGATTTCCAAAGCCCTTGAATCAGCCTGGGTCAGAGGCTGCATGGCCATCATTCATGGATCATGACTGAAAGAACAAGATTCTGGACGCAAGTGACTGATCTGAGCTTGAAAACTTCTATCAGCCAAGATGATCACTTTATTTTCTAAAGTAACATTCTTTTAAATACTGATATGAATTTATATCAGGAATTTAGAATTAGCTTTGATCCAATTTGATCTCTGACCAAATAACTTCAGATTTCATCCAAACAACATTCTCCAGAGACATTAAATCACAATGGACTTCAAAAGAGAAGCACAGTCAGCAACTATTCTTAATTTACAGCACTCCATGGAATAGAGGTAAAACTTCTCTGACTAAATATGGCTCGTTAGTGTAGTTGCTGGCTCAGACACCAGTAGAGCTGGCTAATTATTTCCCCTGTGGGAATGTGTAAGTTGTAGCAACTGAGAGAAAAAGATCATAGCATGTTTTGAAGATGACAGTAAAGACAGTGGCTGCCAGCTGCCCACTGGTGCCCACAATCACCAGTTTCTCCTGGTGATTGTTGTTCTGGTTGATACTACATACACACACACACACACACGCACATATACATATATATATTACCAACGCATTAAGCAGATGAATGTACAGTATGTAATGTTTTCTCCACCGTGACAAAAACACTTATTCTCTAGTCCCAATGACTAATTATGAACAATGCAATTGAATAATTGCATCTAAATAATGAGCAATTCCTCTGCTGCGACTTGAACACAATGTTTCTTCCTCCTGGTTTGCATAGACCTGAATTGCACACCAGCTTGTGTGTTGTCAAATGTCTCTTGCTGCAGAGACTAACATCATGAAGTTTTGAACTTTTGTCTCACACAGACAACTTCTCCTGCTGTCTTAATGTTCATCTTCAGGTTGGATCTGCCCTTTGATCCACACTGGAGACTGGAATTACAAGCACCACAAAAGTTTTGAAATCAGGGAATATTTATCTAATTGAAGTGATCAGAAGCACCTGTACTCTGGGTGTCAAATTAAAAATGTCTGTATGTCTGCACCAAGTTGTCAAGTCTTTCAAAATCACAAACAAGCTTGTGATAGAAAGCACAGAACATATGTAGGTTAGGCCTGTCACGATAATAAATTTTGCTGACTGATTAATTGTCTCAAAAACTATTGCGATAAACAATAATATTGTTTGAAGACCTTTTTACACTGATTTAATGACATAATAATGCATGCAATTTCCTGCCAAAGATAGATACACTTTATTTTCAAAAAACTCTTAACACTGGAACTGATAAAATAAACAAATCAACCAAAAACAAAAATAAAATGGATTCTCAGTCTCCATTAACAACAATTTACTTGAATAAAAACACCAAAGTGTAAATAAATACTGCATTCAACCAAAAGAGTGCAGATTATGAAGTCTGTAAACCATATTGTCCTTCAGTAATCATTAGATTTAAATAGAGAAGATGGAACATCGACTACCTGATGCAATAGTTCACACTACATGTTAGTTCACACCTACATTTTCCCCTGAAGACAATCTGAGAACGTTGATCGTTCTAAGATTGTCTCTTGTGATTTCGTAACCGATCATCCTGCAGTGTGTGGTGTGTTACAGTAGATCGTTGTGGCGCTCCGATCTAAATCAGGGGTTTTCCCCACTGGGATTGTTAAAGCAGCCTGTTGAATGTGACAGGTAGCCAATCAGAAAGCGCGGATTCTCCTCCTGCTTTCTGAGGGGAAATTACAGAGGGGAATCCCAAACAGCTGACACAAAGTCCAGCGGACATTGGAGATGATATGTGGAAACATCATTAATGTTTATAAAACATTTTGTGCAAGGAATACAGAAATGAGGAAGGGAGGAGTTGGAGCGGAATTGCTACACAGTGGATGAACCCGGTAACTTTTCAGCTGTTCTTCGTTAACGTGACATAAATAGGTTCTAATGATTTTCATTCAGTCAGGACGTTACACTGACACTAGATTGTAGTAAAGCATAGTTTTAAAATGATTTCACTGGACTTGTAGCCATTACTTTGTGCCCATTGTTGGACACCACACGGCCCGATGGAACCCGATGGAACCGTTATACATAAGATTTCTGTCAACTAATATGTGATCTCTCAGGTTTTGAAAATGGGCCGACAATCGGCCGACAGCTCTAAGATGGTGTAGCGTGAACTGGGCATTACACTGAGGAAATGAGGAAGGGAGGGTCAGTGGAGAGCACCGGAGTTTAGCCTTTTTTCATTCAGTGTCATCAACAAAAAGAGAAAAAGGCCGGAAGAGACGATAAAGCTGATAATTAAAATGATGTCGATAGTTTTAATTTATTGTACGATTAATTGATTTATCGTTTATTGTGACAGGCCTAATGTAGGTAAGACATAATTAGAGAATTAAAGGTTTCATAGAGCTAGAAAAGGTTGGAAATTATTTCAGTTGAAATGTACAATTTACAGAAAAAAAAAACAGTAGATTAACAGAGCTTTATCATTACAGGATGGTGTGTGACAGCTTCTGTCTTTAGCCAGATTTCCCAGGAATGCTGCCTCATGAATCAAGCATTCAGGGATACTGAGCATCCCCCAGTACTGCACAGATGGATGTGATAGGCACATGCAGACAAGCAAGTCCTCCTCAGCTGTCTGTCAAAGTGAAGAGAGAGAGCAACTTGTCTGCGGTCTTACAGGACCAGGATGAACAGCTTTCCTCACCATAACACACGCATGAACATAAACACTGTTAAATGCTTTTATAAATAGCCAGGCTGTCTGTCACAGCTCAACACACAGTGGCATTGACCACTCAGCATGTGGTAATTATGAATTAGTTCATGTGAATTTGGAATGTTGTTTCATTTCTGGAGCTTGAACAAACAGAAGACACCTACAGTGCTTGACCATAACTGATGAGCAACTTGTCTTCGGGCTTACAGGACCATGATGGACTGATTCTTTGTTCATCATGTTTCTGAATTTTAACTTGAGGATAGTTAAAATTCAAGAACGTCTAGTTTGCAAAAAAACTTGATTTAGAATCTGTTTGATTTGTTAGGCCACTACATTACTAAAACAAACTGATTGGACTGCATCTCACAGCATCTGTTGAAGTGCTGGAGATCATCATTCCAGATGTCACAATAGGCACATAAGCTCTCAAACAACCAGCCCTGCCTTTGCTTTGGGGTCACAGACCTGAAAGGAAGGCACACAGTCACATGTGGCTTATTTTTCTTCCTTCCTCCTGGGCAGGAAAGATGACTTTCTAAAATCTTCAAAGGATGAGCTAGAAAGTTTAAGATGCTTAGTCAAAACTGAGACGTGTCAATTCCTTTGTCATCCACCCCTCCAGAAGTTCACTAAAGCCAATATGGTGAATATCGATGAGTGGTTTCCCTTTGGTCTTTAAAACCTAATGATACCGCTCACTCTGCCAGAGCGGGGCAGCTGTGTACCAGTTTGCCTGCTGGACCAGAATGAGTTATTCCAATTAATTGTATTGCTTTTTGCCAGTCCTCCAAGCATCGCCCCACACATATCTGGGCATGTTAATTAGATAAAATCATTTAGCCATTTTTCTTTTATATGTTGGTTAATGCTTCTCACTGAAGAGTTGCTGATTGTATGCTCCGGGATTCATTGGTCTCTCTTAGGCTTGAAGCTATATTTTTTATTTTGGAAGTCTGTTCATGTTTTTCTCAGTTAGCGCATAATTATTGACACAATCTTTCAACTGCAAAATTGGGCTCTTTTGTTAATACATTTTCAGACAAGTATGTCTGATCATTCTGTCTCTGTGTGAGGAGTGTTTACCATTCAGTAGCATTGAATTCATTCTTTCATGGGTGACTGGCATCTTTGGCTAATGATGTAGTAGTCTGGTGGTACCCCAATTCAACTAAAGAAACTCTAACTTTATTAATAACTTCATTAATAATAAATTTACTTATCATCATTAATAATCACATAAACAAAATATTCATACAATTTATGAATTGATTTATTATTTTTTCTGCTTATGCTTGATTACAGACTGATAATTGCATTAACTGTGAAAATAAGAGGGAGAGAAAAAAACCCTCCATACCTCCAATGTCAGGTCTGAGCTTGTTATCGTAGCCATCTAGTAGGCTGTTTAGGATGTGTGTTACATCACTCTCATAGACTTTGGGAGTCAGCACCCACGTCTTGTTAGACACCTCATCATCATCATCATTCTGGAGGGAGCTGCAGGGAAGAGAGAAGGAAAAATTACACGTAACTGGTGAATGCTTTAAAAAGGCAAACAGGCAACAACCATCTTCATCTTCAATAACTCTTTGAAGAATATAAATTAATGAGTTACAACGTTTAATTTCCTTTTGGGATTAATAAAGTATTTTGGAATTTGAAATTGTCTTCAGCCAAAGTGTAAAAAAAAAAAACCTCAGAGACAAAAATGAAAATCTTCATTAAAATCCCTTTGCTGTTTTCATTTTATCCTGTGGAACTAAGTATATAAAATGCTGCTGTCATGTTCTGCAGGTACAGAATATCTATGTTCCCTTATAATGTCTGTTGTCTCGATCCTTTAAAACAAGGCAGAAACTCAGGAGCATAAAGCAACCACTGTGACACAATATTCCCAAACATGAATGTTCTTCATTTTATATCCGTCTTTAGCATATGCTGCATATTGTACGTTATGCCTTTGCTATACTTTAACAATTTTCTTTACTCTTCTGTAACCTTTGTTTTCTTTTTTCCAACCATAAAGTAATCCTTTCCTTAATGATTGGATGGCTTTAGTTGTGTTTCTGGGAAAATAACCCACTAAATTCAATGGAAAGTTATAACATTTGTTCTTAAAGTGAAAAGTAACAAAACACCTTTAATGGAAGACTGATTAAATGTTAACATAGAGTTATAACTTTAACAAATTCATCGTATATAACTAGCCATTATCTTAGTATGGAAGTGACCTGATGGAGAATCTGTTTTCTTCCAAGCAGATGGTCAAAATCATCCACTAAACTATGACATACTTTAGCATCTCAAGGGACAGAAGCATTTTTAGAGCTTCTTTTCTGGCTTAACTTTAAATAGCACCAAGCTATCTGATCAGCTTAAGTAACCCCCTTTTAACACCTCTAAGATCAGGCTGTGACTTTATAAGGAAGAACAACTGTCAAAAAAAATTATAAAAAAATATAACATCAACAAGTTGACTTTTTTTTGCAAAACTTGCTGTTATTTTAAAAGCCAATCACATGATAATGTGCTGTATTAAAAAGAAAAAGAGGTTGCTGTGATGAAGTACATAAAATATTTCAACTGCAGTTAGTTGTGTCTACTTACTTCTACTCTTTAAGTCAAAGAAATTGTATAAGTTTTACATCAGAGTTTAAAAAAAAAAAAGTTTAGCCAGCTTGTCTCTTGTTAAATCACCGTAATGAACTTTCATTTCTGAGTTAAAATAAAAACAAACTTCTAGTTGACATTACTTAGAGAGTGGTAGGTAAATTTCTATCTCCAGGTCAAACCAGCTGAAGAAAGGTGGTCAAACCTGGTCTGTCATTAGTAGGTGACCTTATATCATATCATTAATGAGTCATCAATAAGACTTAGCAAAAAGATAAACTTAAACTTTAATAAATTAATTAATTAATACAACTTTTCTACCTCCCACAACAACTCCCAGAGCGGATTTTAATTTGCAGCCAAAACTTTTGGCAAGGACAAAAATGTTCTGTGTTGCAGCTCTAATATTTTTTTTAGATATTTTTACATGTCTCCATGGTATGCAAAAATATTTAACAGATTCTAAAAAGGTTCAAAGGCTATTATAAGCAAATAAGCATACTGTATGTGAAGAATTTATTTAACATCTTCTTCATATATTTGTAATTTCTTACAGCATGCTAGATAATCCATGTACTGCTATGGCATTAAGTTAATTACATTGCTTTTGTTTATTAACTTGTTGTTAAGAATAGATAACGTTTTCTTTACAGGGTTAAGATCTCGAAACGCTCCTGACTCAAGTAACTAAATATCATTATTTTGATCTATATTCTTCTACACTATGAAAGAGTGGCTCATCAATACACAAATCACAAAAATACAACACTCTGTGTCCAGAATGTTGGAAGAATTCTCTCCAAACAAACATATCTGATAACTCCTTATTCATGGCAGTGTTCTTAGGCAGAACAGGGAGCATCACACTCCTTTAGATAAGAAGCAACCCTACACATGTATCATGATGCTTTAGTATTCGCACGACTCAGGGCTGATGGTAGCATTCACATTTTTCTCTCTGAATTATTGAGTTTCAGGTGTTGCAAACAGTAAGATAAAGGATTTATCAGATAAAAAGAAATGCACCAGTCTTTTGTTGTCCAGAGGGAGCTTTCCTCATTTGCTCTGGTTGGTGTTTATATCTCACTACAATGCCAAATATCAGACGCTGAGAATCATCTCACTGACCTGAGAGCCAAAGACAAGAAAAAAAACATGCAGACTCTCTCATCTCTGTTATTGGGAATCTCCACAGAAATTCAAACGGATTTGAAAATAAAGACAGCATATTATCTGTCACACAAAAGATACAAGCACACTAAGAATCTGACCACTGCCACATAGAGCAACAATAAACCACAGTTAACTCTGCATCTGAGGAAAATAAGCACAAAGAAGATGCTTACAGCAGTGGGGCAGCAGTTTGGAGGAGCCAGCCTAATTTCCCAAACCCCCACACTGGGATGACTGGTGTGATCACTGGTGTGAGATCACGTTGGACTCAAACACCCTCTACCCTCAATTTCATCACTATCCTCCTCAGCAACATTATCCAGTTCTTAGATACCACTCTTTCTCTGGTCCTGACAGATGGACACAGTGCAGAGGAATTCCCAGCAGAAACAGAACCTCATCTACACAAAAAGTAGAACTTTCCACAAAAGCTGCTGGTCATCCTTTACACTGTCATTATTCAGTCTGTCTTCTTCACATCAACCAGTGTGAAGTTTGGGACTGACACAAAATTTAAAATCCAATAAATATCTTTGCATCAAATCACTCTAATCACTCAGAATATAGTTTAAGATGTTAACACACAAAAAAGCACATTTGTGTCATCTTACATAATTTTGCATTTGTTTTTTGTAAATTTGTTCACCATTCACTGTCTATCCCAGAGTTTGAATGAAAGCATTTATAACATACAACTGGCAATAAAATATCTCGTTCAATTAAAAAAAATAATGATAGCATTTCAAGACAACAGTGTTTCACTTGTTTGTCAATATCTCAGGTGCATCAGGGTCCCCAAAATGTTGAAAGTGTACAAACAATGAAGCTTTCCTAACTGGAAAAGATAATCATCTCTCAAGAGCCCAAACAGCGATTTCACCAAAACAAAGGAGCAGATGATTTTCTGCTGCTAGTCAGACAGGAAACATATTGATAAAATACACATGTAAAATGACAACTCATAAGAATGTTTTAGGTTGGAGAGCTAAGTAGCAGATGGAGGCATGTTACATATAACCCCTAACATGTATGATAAGATCATTTAAAATGGGTTGAGAAAGGACTGAACCAAAATAAAAAACTAACATGGCTGATCTAATCAAAGAAAAGCAACAAAGGTCCACAGAAATGAACAAAAACCCAAAACCAACTCAAAGAACTCAAGATCCAATCAATTCTACTGTACAATGAGAAGGTGATGTGTTCATCTTAACTGTAATGCAGAAAATAACCCTTGAAAACCTATCAGGGAGATATTGCATAGAAGGAAACCCTTCCAAAATAATTTATATTTTAAGAGCTAAAAGAGACACCAGTATAAAATAATAAAAGTTTAGAAATGGTGAAGGTTTTCACAGGAAAGCACAGAGACGGATGGCTTTCTTATGTTCTTAGGTAAGGAATGAGGGACAGTCTTCCTTAGACTTCATTAAATGCCATTAAGAGCCATCAACTTCCACTGTAACATGAGTGTCTAAAACATTAAATCTTGATTTACTTATTTAGGTGAGCATAAACGGGCAGACAGAGGAGACAGACAGGGTTGGAAGAGGGAAAAAATATCTGCAGTTTTTCAAAGTAGCTGGATTTTTTCAATATTCATGTTGAATGGTATCTCTCTATGGAAATATTCCCAACATCACCAGATCAAAGGACAAGCCATGTGTCCTCCACTGCAGACAGAAATGAGGCTCTGCCTACTAATTTGATACCTGAAGTTACACAGAAAGAAAAAGAGCACTGAGCTATATGAGCACGTTTGAGCTGCATGTGTGTATTTGTGTTTATACATATGAATATGTAAGCCAGTGACTTCATTTGCAGAGATTAAAATGAGAAGAATGTCGCTGGATCATGGTAACAAACAGCTCTATGACGACCACTTCACATTCTGGTTGTCTATATTATTCTAAATAAACTAAACTAAATCTGACAAAAAAGCACATAATTCACCAGTTCTGGGTTCACTTTCTCAGGAACAATAAAACAAACCAGGTTTGCTATATTGTTAAACTTGCTAAACCATGCATTAGAATCACAAAACAAAGAGCTTTACGAAATCTTGAATGTTAACTTGTAGCTCTGGGTGTGAGATGATGGTTTCTCTGGGACAAAGATGGGTTGTCCTGTTAATTTTAGGAACTTTCATGTTGTAACCACCTAAAATTGGTATAGGCAGGTAAACGCTAAAGCAAACTTAAACCAAACAAACACTAATTCTGGCCATTTCTATATTTTATTTTCTGGCTTAGACAACTATGCTGCCTCTTGTTCAATAATGAAAAATAAATGAAAATGAGATTCTGCAGCTGTAACAACAACTAGGGATGCACTTATATAATACTTATTAATTTGATCTACTTTTTATAAATTTCCAGAGAAATGTTCAGACAGACAACAAAATGGAGAAAAAATGCAAATTGCTCTATAAAAAGATATTTAGTAAGATAACCAGCAGTGAGGCCCTGCAGTAAAGTGTAACAATTTGGTCAGAATTTTAAAAGTGTGTCACAGTCATTGGAAGTGCATTTTTATGAACGGAAAAATGCAAAAAACTTTCCTATGTTTATTTGATTCGGACTGATATATTTGTGGTGGGATCAGAATCTTCCCTAGGTTCAGCCAAGTCTCCCAAAGCAACTGCATTTAATTTGCTGCAAGGCTTGATGTCAGGAAAATGGACTGACTAGGTGAATCGTCTTTGGAAAGGCTGCCAGAAGAAAACTTCTTGTCTCTGAAAAGCAGTGAAATTTCCTATTGATAACTGACATACATCTGCGCGTAACAGACACCCTGTAAATTCTAGACACTAACAGGAACCATAGAATTGCACAAAAATCCGTGAGGGACGGCGAAGTCCCCGAGCAAAATTCCGTGAAAGAAGTGTATGGAGCCTGGTGCCGGAAACCCATTGAAAGGCTGTTTACATGGTTTTAAACTGTGTGATTGTGAGCCTGAGTGGGAATAAAAATAGCAACAGGTATTTTGTTCCCTATAACATAGCAGGAGTGTAACAGGTAAACCTTTTATGGATGCAAACTCGACTAAAAACCAACCTGTTTAGGATTGTATTTGAAAAGTAATCAATTACAAATTTACTGATGGAACTTGACTTATTGTTGTGTTTTGATTATTGATTCTATGTTGCATTGTGTTTCTGTGTTTGATATGATGTAAAGCACTTTGAAATACCTTGCTGCTGAAATGTGCTATACAAATAAAATTTGATTGATCAATTGATTGATCTGGAATTATGCCAAAACAAGGAAACTTGGGGGACTTTGTGGTTTAGAAGGCATATAGTAAATGGAAGCTCCAGTCCACAATGGGTTTGATTCTCAACCCTGGGCCACTCACTGCATGTTATCTCTTTTTATCCCTTGGGCACTCCTCTTGTCATGCTCTGAATAAACAAGTCACAAGTGCTGCAAAATATTCAAAACAAAACAGAAGAACATCAAAGAAAGAAGCTTTGACAAATTTGACCAAGTTTGTGATATGTAGCTGTAAGGCACAACATGGGCAAAACTCTGCTCAGCATATCAGCACAGGTACCTCATACCAACTGCCAAGCAGGGTAGTGCATGGATGACAGTTGACACTTGTTTTGTTGCCACAGAACAGAAAAACTTGCAACAGCTGAGTCAAACCAGAAACACTTTGCTGTACCTCAAAATGTAATGTGAAGCAGTCTGCTTCACAGCTGAAGTTTGAAAATGAAAATAAGATAGCAGTGTAATTCTTCAGGACTAACTTCCTTTTAAGGTCATATGAACATTTTAACAACCACCCTTGTGCAATTAATTGTGCACATATCTTAAAAATGTATAAATGACTAAAGTGAGAGTCTTTTTATAGTGAATAAACATACTCGAATTCCACTTCTCCTTAAGTAAAACTATTATGCCATTCTGTTTTTGCACATCTCTAACAACAGTTTGATTTATGGTAGAAGGCACTGTATATATGAACTGCAAACAACTGTCTGTGTAAAAAACCTTCTGATAATGCAATCACTCTGTTTCTCTGAAATATAATACAAAAAAAAAAGATTACCCTGCAACTTTATCACCTAAAAATAGCTTTAAATCAGGGGTCCCCAAAATGGGTCCTTGAGGCCCGGCATCCTGCATGTTTTAATTCTCTCCCTGGTGGCACCAACAACCTATTCAGCATGTCAGTGATCTTCTTAGGCCTTCTAACAAGCCATTATTTGATCCAGGTGCGTTAAACCAGGGAGAGAACTACAACATGCAGGAGGTCGGCCCTCGAGGACCCACTTTGGGGACCCCAGCTTTAAATAAATATATTAAAAACATAAACAACATTTGGATATTTTATTGTAAACAACACCTTTTCAACCTTGCCAATAACTGCTAGCAGGACAAACCTTTATACATATACAACAACATTAGCTTAGAAGAAAGCAGATCATATAAGTAACCTTGACCCACCCATCAATCAAAGGTGGAGATAAACAATAATTCTCTTATATAATTTACAATTACATATGATTTGAAATCATATATAATTAGAACTACATCCAGGAAATTCCTTCTTCCAACTAAGAATGAGTTGAAGCATCACATAGGAAAATAAAAGTTTGGTCACATGACTTCCTCAAGGTTGCGTTCCCATGAAATCAATGTTTTCATGACCCATATCTTATAATCTGTTGCTGATAAATTAAACAGTGTCCAAACACATTTCCTGCATTTTGCTTGTTGGTTTTCTTTTAACCAGCATTGCATATCAGCTTTGATCTATATCTGGACCTGCACTCAGGTCCATGTATCATAATGCAGTCTGACATCAATGCATAGAGCAGATGTTGGTGAGTCACAAAGTGGCACAGATCACACTGAAAGCATGAGGAGACCTTGGGAAATGCCTTATGTAAGAGCTTTCCTACATGAATCATAATTAACTTTATGAAAAAAAGGTAGCAAATAAACACAACTGCTAATTAAATCATCTGCAGGACCATCATTGTCAAAATGAAATATGTTTGATATAATGTGTTACTTTCATTTAAAACATATATTTCCCCATATGACTATTTTAGTTCAACTGAAAAAACCTTTGCTATGATTGGCATTAACTATTGATGTTTGAACTCTAAATTTCACAAAAAAACTCTCAGATGTAAATGTGAAGAGTGTAGTGTTTACCCTGATGCATTATGAACACTAATTATGCACACAATTAGAAATAAACAGGCCTGACAAAGGAAGGGTTGGACAAGGAGCCCTGAGGTTGCGATTAACGTGATGGAGACTGATTTATCTGCCTCCATTTTTCACTCTTCAAGCAGCACAAGAGGAAACGATAGGACGAGAAAAATACCAGCTGCTTTTTTTCTCTCTCTGCACATGGGAAAGAACTAACTGGCACACAGCTTTTATTTTATAAAAAGAAAAATCACCCACATTTGAAGTGCAGATAAAATTAACACTAAAAATGTTGAGGATCTCTCTTAGTGTGTCTGTGCCTTTCTCTTATGTTCTCTGTGTGGTTGTCTGCCATTTTGATTTTTTTTTTATTTCAGATAAGAAATACAAAAGCTCTTAATAATGCCCAAGTTCTTAAATTAAGCTGACAGTTGTCCAATATTTCACCTGAGGCGTATCTGACACATGAATTTGTAAAGGAAGCTTTGACTCCTGAAATAGACTTGATCCTTGAAGAGAGCTTATGTAGCTTTAGCTTCCCCCAACTTAGCCTGCCACTATGCTATTTCTAACCGGAGACATACTGAGAGAATCTGCAGGAGAGATTTCACCACAAGATTAAACAGTAACAAATCTTACACTCAGTATCATTATGTGGATGTTTCATACGTTGTTTTCAGTAAATAGAAAGAATTCAATCTTTGTGTTGATGAGGATATTAAAGCTCGATTAGTTTCAAGCCACAGGTATATGAAAGTAAGCATTAAAATACCCACCGGGTTTATTACCTATCAAGATTTTCATCGCTTAGAAATCCGTAAATAGCAGGGTGGTATTAAATGGGAGGAGGCATGCATTGCTATGTGCACTTAGAACTAGAAATATGCAGATTCACAGAGCCGACATAGACCCACGAGTTGAAAGGAAATGTGCATTTAATAGCTTACCTTTGAGATAGACTAAAGACAATAAACGCCCAGAGTAACCGCTTCAGTGGGAGGGAAGGCTTCGCCATTGCTATTGAGCATCTAGAGGTTGCCTTCGGTGAAGCCGTCATCACCGTCTTCATTTCCTCTTTTCTGCAGATGGACGTCTCCGTCTATTTACTGTGTTTCCTCTTAGCGATACATTACGTACGCTGACAGTAGCGGCTCTGCGATTCTAAACCCAAGACGGACGAAACGACGTGACTCGAAGTGCGAGCAGGCAGAACTAAATCGATGCGAGTCTGCAGCTCGACTTGGTGCAGCTCGGCTGGTTTTTTGTCCCGTACGACAGCCTAGAAGGGGCCTACAGACCTACCACAGAGGACGAAGCCTCGAGTAATAAAACACTCAGCGAGCTCTGGAGAAAAGCTTGGAACCTCAGAATGAATTCAGATTAACGCCGGGGTCATAAAGGGACTGATGCACGTTGCTGCAGCACAGATCAACACATGCGCGGACTCAGAAAGCGGAAGTGTATGTGTATATATATATATATATATATATATATATATATATATATATATATATATATATATATATATATATATATATATATATATATATATATATATATATATATATATATATATATATATATATATATATATATATATATATATATATATATATATATATATATATATATATATATATATATATATATATATATACTGTTGGGTTTTATTCACTAACTAATCTGTTTTGCTGCTCTGGTGCTGCGGTAAAATGTACATGTGAGCTTAAATGGTATCCAATTCCTAATTTTGGTATTGATTAAATAACAGCATTCACAGTTTTGTATTTCTGGAAATTTCTGTTTACTTTTCCAGATGCATAATTGTGAGGTCAGACACTAGTGTTGGACGAGAAGGCCTGGTTTAAAATCTCTGCTCTAATTTCTCCCACTGGTGTTCCTCCAGGGCTAGATCTGGACTCTCTGCACACCAGTCAAGTTCTTCGACACCAGACTTGCTCATCCATGTCTTTGTGATGGTGATAAAATATTATCCAATCCTTTGTTATTCTGAAGCAGCAGTAGCTCTACTAACTTCAGTTTACAAACACGATTTACACTGAGTGAGTAAGAGACTGCAAACATCTTTTATGCTATATGCTTATTTTGCATTCTTTTTTTAAAGCATTTCAAGGAGTACAGTATTTTAAGTACAGTTGAAATGATCAGATAATTTCAACTGTACTTAAAATATTTTCTTTAAGTTAATTATGTTCAGTTGCCAGAGAAAAACATGTGTTGATTGGGACATGGTTAGCTCATAAATGGATATATAATGAGCTTAGCATGCCATGCAGCAGTGCAATTAAACAAAATTGAATAACTGACTGTTAATGGAATAAAATGTAATAAAATTTAAACAAACAGCAAAATTTAAATGAAAGACCATTAAATGTGTTTGGGGTTTTGATATTCATAATCACATAGATTTACATTACATCCAATAGAGACAGTGTGTCTGTAATTGATAGTTCGAGGACTTTTCTGTTTAGAAGATTCACTATGAGCTCATCCATATTGGCACCCATTTTCTCTCCACACAAAGTCATATGTGTGAGTTGGACAGCCATGATATCTTGTGTCATCTTTAGATAATAGCTGGGGGAGGTACAGTCTTCTTTAATGGCAATGCTGAATGCACAGATGCCCAGTTTCACTATCATTCCAGCTTTACAACCCACACATATGGCATTACAGCCTCACTCTGTTAGCATCAAGCTGTGGGAGCAGTTCCTCTATTGGATATGAAGAACAGTCTGGCATTCTGTCTAAAGTGATGTAATGTCAGGAGCAAACACACAGTACATTCCAAGACATTTTAATGTGAACCTATCATTGAACCATCGGAACACAAGTAAATGTGAAAATAACTTTTTAATTATGCAAAATATCCTGGATGAAGTTATATGTTTTATTTATTGAACCTGGCAAACACACATCAGACTTTCCTTAAAGCTTTTGGATGTGAACATGAGAAAGCACTCTCTATGGTGTGATATTCCTCAAAAATAAAACTGATATCTAAAATAGAGCCTGACCTAAAAGTGCCATGTCGATTTTGCTGTAAGTCAACTTTCAAAAGCTTTTTTTTACAGCCAGTTGGTTTGTGGTTCCATAAGAAAGGATTCTGTAACTACTTGAGTGTCCAGCTGTCATTTGGTGCTTTCTGATGATAATGAGACTCCCATGAGGAGGGACATAAAGTATTTCCTTCTTCACTGATGTAGTTCAGGTTCTGATACATTTTATCTATTTATTAATGAAAGGTTTACTATAAACACAATCATAATAACCTAATAACTACAAACTATGGTTAGAATAGGTATTTTGTGTTTGCTTTTAGTTGCTCTCAGCAAAATCAGTGATTTTTGGTCAAAGGGAAGCCACTTTCATCTTCTATACAGCACAAATCTGAAATAAACTCCCAGATAATTACAAAACAGCTGAAACACTGAGAGCCTTTAAGTCATTCAGATTATTATTTCACCCTAGGTGAAATAATTACTTTGTTCGTACCAGACACCTTTGTTTATAAAGACACTGTCAAGAAAATGGTTTTGATTTACTCCTACATAGGTGGAGACCTTTCAGCTGCAGATTCAGCAGTCAAGTTCATGTTTGATGATTAGGTGAGACCATCTGTCTAAAAGTTATAAATAGCAGTGGGTGGGATGTGCAGTGAATGCAAGAAAATACACAAAACAGTTTGTCAGATATTACACTTGACAGTTGGGTTTGAATTCTGTGAAGATGTCATTTTTTGTCATATCAGGAAATACAAACGTTAATGGCTCACAATGTATTAAAATAAATTTTACTTTTTCTTGTTTAGACGCAAAACATTTTCTTGGAAGTTGCTAAGTCTTCACAAGGTAATCGTAACTAAGAAATACCTACAGTTTTATATTTTGGCTTGGTCTAACTTTTCAGGCTTAATTTTCTCTTACAATTGAAACTAGATATTAACATAAACCAAATAAGACACATGCACATTTTCTCACTGCCTGAAGTTAAATCTGGCCAAACCTCTCTTTTTAGATCAGTTAGAATTACCTAAATTATTTCTATTTGCCAAATTCCTCAAAACTCAAAGAACACTCTAAAGTTTACACACATTTGGTCAGAATCAGGGATAACTCTTTTCATCATTAAAACTTTTCATCTGTATTTTCATTCTAGTAGCCATCTGTTGTGTTAAGGCTCAAACAGTCATTCAGATTATTCAAAAACCCCTTTTTCCTTGAATCTCATTCACATGCTACCTATAAAGCTTCCACACATTTTCCTGGACTGTGGGTTTGTGAGGTGCCTGCCAGTAACTCACCTCTCTGCTGTGATTATGAGAAAATGTAACTGGCTGATTTCATGGCCTCCTTAGTATTTGGGAAGCTTGACGTTAAGCAAGTTTTATCTTCTCTCCCGAAGGTAGATCACAGCAAATTTCAGCTTTGTGCTCTTGTATTATTTTGGAAGCTTTTATGATTCCTTTAGGGTTGCAGATTTATCAAAACAAAAAATAAAAACAAGTCCAAAGTCTTCATAGCAGATGCTACAGATTGCAAAAGACAGGCCCAAAAGGGAAAACTGTTGGGGGTTACAGGCAGATTGATGAAAGGATAAAGCAAAAATTTAATCTGTGAGATGTTTGGTTTTTTAAAAAAATATATATATTTCCTTGACTCCTGAGAGCTGGTGTATTCTCAGGGCTCTCAAGCTGAAACAAATACACTTTGTGGTGATACAAAAATATGTATCTGCTTTGAGATGTACTTACAGCATATTTTTTTTTACCTTACCATCAAAATTATATCTTTACCATTACAGAGCAGTTGCACTCATGTATAACTGTTTATTCATGCAGAAAGATAACATCCTGCAAGTTCTGTGTGATCCATTTATTGCCTCAAAGCACAACTATGCAAAAAATAAAATAAAATAAAATAAAATAGCCTTACCTTCTTAGTTCTCAGCCATCTTCTTAACTTTGATGTTCTCAACTTCAAGGTGGACTTTCAGCCTCCATTTACACAATTTACCACTGAGATTGAATCAGAGCCCTACTTTGTTGTCTTAGTAACAAAAATGTTTTTAATCAGTTTATCAGTTTAGTTTGGTGATCAGTGCTATCTTGTCAGGCCATTTTTGTTAATAAAGACACCTTCTTGTTTTGAGTATTGATAACAGGTAAAGCCCAAATGTTTCCCCTGAGCATATCATACAGATTATAATTCTGGTAAAACAGACAATCCAAGTGAAACATTTCAACATTTTTCTACTTTTAATGCATGCAAAATACCAGACCATGCTAAGGTAAGTTGGTCTCCTTACATTCTGTGCTTAAAATCTATAGAAACTAATTAGGAAAGCTATAAAAGGACTGATTTTTGAGGACATTTTTTGTGTGCCTTATTTTAATAAAATTAGGAGGGTTTCTCTCCAACTGAAAACCAGTAAAATTACAGTATTATATCAAAATAACATTTTACTTGAGAAATATAACCTTTAAAGCCAGTAAAATATTTACCCAATACTAATAATGCATGATTACTGACAATAAATGGGACAATCCATTGGTTATGAAAAATGTTTTAACAGTTTATATCAATTAGTCTAAGCTTAAAAATACTTCACATATTCAAAAGGACAATCAATACATAGATTTCAGTGTAATTTAGCACCTCTGTGTGAAACTCTGTTATAAATACAAGACTTGTCTTGCTTCATCAAGCATTTTGTCTTTGCTTATCTCAATAATTTTCTTTAATGCTTTAGATTTAAATTCATTGCGTAGGAGAGGGTTTGATCCAATGCTCATTACTTTTTTCTGTGTCTCTGCTGGGAACCTTGCATAACATCTGTTCAACCCAAGGCCGTAGTACTCCATCTCATTGCGCACATCAGGCACATTGGCCATTCGCAGCAGTGCTGGACAATTTACTGAGTGCTGTGCTCATAATGAAGGCTTCACATTTGTTTCCACTGAAAGGAAACTTTATGTTTAAATGCCACACATTATTAACTGTGTTGAATATTAGTGTCTCTAAATTTAACAAAAGAAAATAAATGTATACTGTTCAATGGACTTAAAATATATTGAAAATGTCTAGGGTTTTGGGAGTAAACATACCCAAAACACACACATATATATATATATATATATATATATATATATATATATATATATATATATATATATATATATATATATATATATATATATATATATATATATATATATATATATATATATATATATATATATATATTTCTTTATATTATTAACTTTTCACAATGAATATGAGGTCACATGCCAATCTCATATAATTTTCTAAGACTTAACTGCAAACTAAAGTAAACTTGTAGCTATGAGTCAAGACTTCTAAGACAAGTATATATGTACACAAAACAACAATTTATTTACTTCTGTTTGAAACTGTTAAGAACCAGAAACAACTTTTAACATCTGAGCAGGACACAAAACAGATTTGCCAAAAATCAGGCGCAGACAATAAACATGTGGAAATCATATGTGTAGAAAAGGGTTTAAAACTATCAGTGCCAGTCCAGAGAGGGAAAACAAAACCTGTTGAATAAACCATGGATCACATGAACAAAATACTTTATCACATGTGGAAAATGGGAACCATGTGTGATCACATGTGATTTTCAAGGGATGTTTTTGTAAGGCTAATGGAGCCCCTCTAGGGCATATCACTTGACAATGTCAAAGTTTAGTTGTCATTTTATTTCTAGTAACTTTTACAGACTTAGTATTTTACAGATTTAGAAAATTAATTTTTAATTTAAGAATTATACTCCTGGGCAAAACACAATATTTATACAACATAGTGATGCATATGATTGCGTGAGTTTTTGTGTAGTAAAAGGCACCTCTAATATTAAATGTGAGGACGAGAGAGAGATACTAAAACCTAGAGCTGTTGATGTTCTGCTCTAAAAGGTTAATGAGATTCTGTGTTCATTTGTATCTTAAAGATTTTCAATTATCCAGTTTTCTCCTCTGATTGACATCATGTTAGGGTCAATTTGGACTTCACACATTGAAGGTTTGAGTAATTCATTAGGTGCTGCACACTCATTTTTCTTACCAAATGAGGACTAATGTGGTCTGCTTGCAGTACCTCATAAATCCTGATTTGTATGACATTGTTATAAATATTTTTAAATTATGTATCACACCATATTACATTTTCTTCACATAAATTTGAAATCATGTAAAGTAGACTTTCTTTATACTCCCCATATTAAATAGTCAGTATAGAATTCAGATTTCAATCTTTAATAGCTTCTATTTTATCGTATCTCATGTCAAATTACTGGCTGAATGTACCAGATATGACTGATGTTATAACTAGGAAATCACATGTGAATATAAAAATATATTAAATGTGTCTGCTTTTCCTTGTTAAACTTTCCTTATTATTGAATCTACATTTATTATTTAAATTGGTTTTAATTTGTTACATTCAGTTGCAACAAAAAACAAATAAGCAGTACTGCAGAACCTGGTAATGTCATTTTAAATGTTGTAATGTGTCACTTTATATTTTTTATTTGTAATTTTCAATTTTGTAAAAGTTTGAACATTTTTCAAACTAGACCAGAAACTCCAAGTGTTTAAGGTAACTGTGTTACAAAAAATAACGGATGTGTCTGAATGTATCTGAAAGTGCTAAGGAAATGGCAAATACAGATTCATTATTTAATCTACTATTAAATCCATCCATCCATCCATTTTCTATTCACCCTTTGTCCCTAATGGGGTCGGGAGGGTTTCTGGTACCTATCCCCAGCTAACGTTCCAGGTGAGAGGCGGGGTCACCCTGGACAGGTCGCCAGTCTGTCGCAGGGCAACACAGAGACATACAGGACACACAACCATTCACACACACACCTAGGGAGAATTTAGAGAGCTCAATTAACCTGACAGTCATGTTTTTGGACTGTGGGAGGAAGCCAGAGAACCCGGAGAGAACCCACCATGCACAGGGAGAACATGCAAACTCCATGCAGAATCGAACCCAGGACCTTCTTGCTGCAAGGCAACAGCTCTACCATCTGCGCCACTGTGCAGCCCTTCTATTAAATCATTGAATCCATTATTGGATTAATTTAAAAAAAGGAGTAAAGTCCAAGAGCACAAAATTCTGTGTGTCTGAGGCAGGAGGATGAGTAATCCAGTAATTTGCTGATATAGAGGAAGGTTTAGAGCTGACCATGTCATAGTATTTAATATATCTGGACATGTTGGTTGTCTGCTTCAACTGGACTCCATTATCCGCATTTTTAAGCCTAATTAAAACATAAATAAATATAGATATAGATAATCCATAACACCCCAACCACTTATTTGAGTTCCTATCACTTTATCTTAATGTACACATTCAAAGCATCTCTTAGCATGCATTTTAACCCATTTATGTTTTAAGGTAAAAAAAAAAAAAAAAAAAAAAAAAAAAGTTTTTTCCATTATCTTGAGTGTGACAAAAACTGAACCATTTAAAATGCAACAACTTAGAATCGATGGACATTTAAAATACAAAGTAAAGTCAATCTGAAAATATGACCGAGACAATCGTGCAGAAGATTTAAGTTGTTTTTTATAAGAGTGATGTAAAACTTTGGCTGATTGCATTTTTCTTAATGGACCGCAACAATGAAATATTCTGCTGACTTTGAGAAACCTAATGCTTTCCTTACAGTGGTACTGAGACAAAAAAGTCACATTTATTTTACAGTTGCCATAAAAATGTGTGAACTTCACTGTGGAAATGTAAACGTTCAATAAATCATGGCTAAATGTTGTCATGTCACTATAACCATCCCTGCCAAATGTGCTGCTGTTTGTGTTGTTTCTGCTTTGTCATACTTCATTTTATCACAGAATAAAACCGGTAACTCCCTCTTCTTAGCTGATATTAAATCATCAGAACCAATCATCCGATCCATACTTCATCCTGAGCCTTTCGCATTAACCAATCCCCTCACTCAGACAGATGGGGCAGGGTAAATGAGCATTCTGGGGCTTGGAAGTAGGATGTAGTTTTTCTACTGTGAGAACAATTATCTAGATGCTTGATATGATTTAGAGCTGTGAGGCTGCTACATCCTGTGAGCCATTATAGATTTATCTAAGTAACTTCTTAATGTCTTTTTTGGATAGCATTCAAAACCTCTACAGATTTCTATTTTGCGTTTAGTCTTTACACTTTTCTCTATAACTGTCAGTCTTCCTCTATGCACAAAAATTACAATGTATAGGTGGGATATTTTAACAAAATTAAAAATCATGGATGTAATTATAATGTTAAAAGGAATATGGTGTCACTTAGCGACATTTATTAGTGAACTAATCATACACCTTTAATCTTATAAGAAGATTTTTCTACATACACAAACTCTTTGTTTTTACAAAGTTTTAAATATTACTGAAGGCATTTACTGTTGATGAGAAAAAACTTATTTTTGTGGTTCTCTTAAAAAAAATACAAAGATGTTTTCCATGGCTTTTTTATGAAAATATAGTTGTCAGTGTTTCAGTAAATGTTTTTACTTTTACATTGGACATATTTCTCAGCTGGAAACAAAGTCAGCAGTGGTTTCTTTTCTTATTTTCACTTCGTCAGTGGAAAGTCTGAGATTCTTCTTCACTTTGCTAACCTCTGAGCCACAGCCTTGTTATGAGCTGGAGCTAACCATAACATCATTAGCATTCAGGTCAAGCCAGAAAAAACCCCTCTGCCTGTGTAAACATTTCATATTTGCTCAACGGTTTTATTTCTTTTACTGGCCGTAACTGTTTAAATAGATTGTTCATGCTTGCGCAGTGTTTCTTCCTTTTGCACTGCAGGTGGAGTTTTGTCTATAAATATAATAGCCAAGATCTGAAATAGAAGCACATGAAGCCCAAAACAAATGAATTGCAGTCAGATAATTCAAACATTTTGATAGTTATTTCAAGATGATTGACCCCTACGATAAATAACAATGACTCCACCTGTAAGAAGAGCTTTAGCTTTTATTTGTCCTCTGGCCTTGGCAGGTTTATTTCTCGTAACGTTGGTATGTTATGTTGGAAGAATCAGATGATAACTCAGGCTGGGCAAATTTGCATTCACTACTACTCTTTTTTTAGTAATCAAATAACATTATCTGCATTTGTCAATTGCAGCTACAGCACTGCATAACACTTACAGATACATCTGTTATTTTTATGAAACACTATTACCTTTAAACATGCACTTAGTTCAAAAACTGCACAAGAAAATGAATGGCATGAAGGAGAATTTAGGTAATTCCAGAGTCATGTGGATCAGGTTTGTGTTTGCTTTTCTTCCTTTTTCTTCCACCTTTCTTCCTATTTTTTATGTGATGCTAGTTCTGCTGCAACTCAGCAGCTACCTATCAGCTCTGAAGTAGGAAAAGACCAATGAGACTCTGTGTGGAGACCTAATTGTCTCTCTGCATTGGGACTTATTTACCCAGAGCCTGCATTCTGTTTCCATCAGTTCACAATGTTTAGGATACTACTTAGTTAATTCATGTGAGCTTACTGCTGGTCTTTATCTTCTTCAATGTTTTGGTAAACCAGTTGTTACCACAATCATGCCTTCTAAAAACCTCAATCCTGTGTAATTTTACTTAGAAATCACAGTTGTGTCAACAGGGCCAAAGTCTGTGGTTTCTCCTAAGAAAGAAAGAAATTCATATACATGATGTTATGATTCGGCTTTGACACCTAATTTGGAACAGAGAATGGAGCAGAAGGCTAGAGGGTTGTGGAGCAATGTGGGTAGGAGGATTTTTCAGTGATCACAAAAGAATGATTTGTTTTGTTTTAAGAAAAATAAATCAATACCATACATCATACTGAAAAATAGTTCACTACTAAAGCTCACAGTGGGTCAACTGTATATATCTGAGTTACAAGCAATATTTTGCTTTAAAGAAATGGTATTTTCTTTTAGAAACTACAATTTCTAAAAGAAAAAGACTTTGTATTAACACAGTATTTTTTAATTCAGTATTTTTAACCTAATACATTTGTCACAACTGCTGAAAACAAAATCGGTGAAAAAAATATTGTTTAAAAAATATACAATTATACTGAGGAGTAAAATACAAATACAGAGGCTCTTGGGGGCTAAAGCTAATGCTGCCTTTAGAAACTGTTGAAACAATTTGAGTTGTTAATTTATGACTCTTTGCAATATGTTAAATAAAAAACACACACAAAAGCAGGTCGCACAAGTACTGAGCAAACTCAAACTGATTGAAATAGTCAAAGAGAAGGTTTTATTTATACAATAAAGAATTAAAAGAGCAAAGTTGGAGGAAAAATTCTTATTGTAGATTTAGTGCATAATAATAAAATGATATTATAATAAAGCAACATTTTTTTTTTTACCTCAAAATGAAATTGAAATAAGTTTTATGGCCTGAAATTGAGTTGAAGGATAATTTAGCTTTTGAGAACTCTATAATGATGTTGTAATAAACTTATTGTTTATCACACCTAAAAGACCTCAGGTATAGGAGGAAGGAGTTAATTGTTTTCACTCCATCTGTGCATCCCAGCACAATGACAACAAGGCACATGCTTTCCTGCTTGTTCATGTCCCAAAATAAATGCAAGACGCATAAATAGGCCTGAAGGAATTTGACATTTCCTGAAAAATACCAAGGTCTCATTATCATGGCAAAGCAACTGTACTGCTAAATGACAGCTCTATTTTAAAAGCAAACAAGCTAAACTAATACTAAATTAATACTAAGTTAATACTTTGACAAAGAATACAAGAATAAACAAATAAATACATGTGAGAGGAGTGAATGGAAGTAGATTCGGTAGGATAGTGATAAGGTTCAAAATCCATTAATAACTGTCCTCTAGAGTCCCTCTTTAAATTAAGAAATTTGTTTATAAATCCTTTTTACTCGTGTAAACATTATCTACTAATATTAAGAATTTGATTGTGTGTGTAAAAGAAAACGGTGAATCTAAACCCAAGATTTCCATATAACCATCTCTGATCTTCTGTGAATGTAAATGTCTGTGCCCTTCACTTTGGTCAAAATCTTTAAAATGTCATTTTCTCCCAAGTGAGGAAGACATTTCATGGTTTATAAGAGCTTCCTTTCTGCCTTATTTCTTGTGTACCTTTGCTCCAACAGCGCCAGACTTGCAGACATACACAAGAGAAGACACACAGTGAAAATGCAACACAGAATTTAAAACGGGAACAACAGCTTCCCCCTTGCCTTCATCTGACTATTATTGGGATACTGGAGCTTTGTCAATGCTGGATGAGGGATTACTTCTCAGGTACACACACAACTGCATATAGCTCAATGTGATGCTTAACAAGATACTTTAGTTAAGACAATTGTGTAACACGAAGGCGCTCACCCACCAAATATTGCAATACTTCCCCCTGCTGGATCTACTGCAGGGAGATGAGCAGATGAATAGCTGGGGCTTTCTGTATCTCTCTGTCACAATCATTCACTCCTTCATTCTCGTAACATGTGATGCTCTGTCTATCTGTCTGTCCATCTGTCTGTCTGTCCATCTGTCAAGTTCAAACGCCAGACAAAATCTAGAATGTTTTGGGGGACGAAAGAATTGAAGGACAAATTTTGCCTGGGGTGGGAGCAAATGTCAGCAATTATCTATCACATTAGTATTAGTATTGTGTGAGCCAGACATGTAGTTTATAAAATAGTTGCATACTAGCAGCAAATTATGTACAAGTCTTAAGGACATATAGAAACACACAGCATGCTGTGGAGCATGTGCCATTTGCTTCCAGAAAATAGAAACCTATAATCTTTAAGAAAAAACAAAACTGAGAGAGACAAAAAGAGAGGGGCTGATCTTTAACGGCCAATGAGAGTTTATGTTGTGGAAAAGGTGGAAGTGTTTCTACATAGCTTATCGCCATCATCATATTTTGAATGTCTGAGCAGTTTCAAAGGGTGCAGCTACTCAGCTGCCATCATTTGTAAAACATGAACGTAATGATCTGTATTCACACTGCAAAAAAGGCACAAATGACTGGAATAATCCAGTGTTACTAAAATAATTACATTACTTTAAATACCAAACATTTACAAGATAAATTAATGTAATTATGTAGTGCTTTTTCAGTCATACTGACCAGTGAAGGAGCTTTATTCAACCAGTTGCTCTCACTAAACCGCACACAGTGATATTCTGAAACACAGATTGGTAAGCAGCATGGGGTTCATACTAATATGTGACAGCAGAACACTGAAATCAAACCAACAACCTTCTGACAAAAAGATGACTCTACCCACTGAGCCACAAAGCCCCCATGATTGGCTTTTACCTTCTACCATCAAAGTGTGTTATAAGAAAAAAATTAGACAAATTTTTGATATACATACGTACACTGTGAATAGTCAAATTATATTTATATATATATATAAAATCAGTTATCATATTTTATTTTTTAAAACACATTAGAAAAGGGGGGAGAAATATGTCACTCTGTATTTTATGTGTTTTGGGGTTTCTGCATGGCTCTTTTGTGAAGTAGATCAGAAAACTTTGTGCACTATTGAAACAACAGTTCAGCTTGAGCTCACGTTTTAAAGAATTTGAACTGTTTCTGAAAACTAGGTGGCAGTTCAAAAAGATATTCTCATTACTGTTTACATACAAGGTAAAGGTTTGAGACGTAAACTTGGTCATATCAAGAACAGATGCTGAGAGGGACTACAGGCAGAATCTGACAGGCTGCCAGACAAGCAGCAAAGTAGGTGGCAGGTTGCATAGCAGTGTGAGCATTGGCTTTGTTACAGAGACAAAACAAGACTTCCACTGAAGGAAAGACATGTTAGCACACCATTTGTTTAGCTGGGAAGTTTCTAAAGAACCTGAAGGATATTAGGCTATTTTAATCATAGTAAACATATTTTACAAGGTCCAAAAATGAAATAAAATGAGATGCTAATTTAAATAACAAATAAAAGAATGAATTCCGATTTTTTTTTAGGTATTTAGAGAAAATGGTAACTACAACATGATCCTTCTTCATAAATGTTGTACTGGATGTCTTCAAAAGAGGTCAGCTTCAATTGTGAGCTAAAGCATGTTAATAAATGTGCCTGTCTTGACTGCAGCCTGTTCATTCTTCACTTCTTAAGTCACCAGCAGTTCTCATCAGCCATTAAACGCTGCTGTAGGGCGTATCCTCTTAGAGCGTTTGTTGGCTTCTGGGTATTAATTAATATTAATTTTCAGTGTAAGGCTGCTGCAGAGAAGCTTGGGGCTAACAATTGTTAGGAGACTCATGGAGTATAAAAGAGCCCCGTTTCTCTTTTATCTTTCCAACTGTGAGTAAGCCAAGGCTAAAACAAGATGATTAAAGTCTTAAAAAAATCTGCAAAAATGCACACATTGGTAATCCTGCTTATTTTGATACATGCAGAAAGAGACATAGCTTCCAGATGGATAAGAATCCATTTGACTTTACTATTTAATAATTTACATTAATTCACCGATAGATGTTTTAGCATGCTATGGATGCTTTGGGTAATGATGTGAGATGCACTGTAAGGTCAAATAGTTTTGCAGTTTGATTTAAGCCTCTGCAGAGGTTCATGCTTTCCATGTTGAGGCCACAAATCTAGAAAAAAATTATGCTTTTACCAAGTTCAGATGATTGTTGGTTTGCACATTATCCATGTGTGAATACAACAGAAATAAAGTTTAACATTTACGATTTGTGCATCAGACCTACAATAATAATAAAAAACACATTTATCTGAAACATACATTCAATTATTGTTTCTGATTGTACTTTACTGGTCAAATACAATGCTGCTCAATCCTTCTTTATTGACTTCAGCTTTTGCAATTGTAACAGTCCTGCCTCAAAAGGAACTTTTGAGCTTCTACATTCCAAATCAGTTAAGGTAATAACTGGAAGATGGTCAGTTTTGCAGAGTAATCCATTGTGGAAAACAGGCCAAATGTCTTTTTACAAATTCAAATGCAGTAATGTGGATGGATGAAATGGGTATGTAGAACCAGAAAAGAAAAAAGAAAAAGTTATACTTGGTGATTGAATTTGATACTTGTACCCTTTGAATGGATATTTATCTTCCAGAGTGGATGATGAATTTGAAAGGGGCATGCCAGGGTAACAACATATGATTGAATGGCAATGTTTGGCTGAACAGAAGTGAGACCTTGTGAGCTGGAGACCTTGTTATAGATGAGCATGCTTTCTGTAGGTTCTAACAAGGGCCATATAGAAGACTTTGTAAAGAGAAGGACAATTTATGAAAGGAAGCAGAAAGAGTAAAAGAAATGAAGAAAACTTGTGTGCAAAGAATGAAAACAGACGGTTCCATCAGAATCGCTGAAGAATAAAAAAAACAGATCAAACAAGGCATGAAACAAAGTAAATGCTTAGTAAGGTGGGGCTCACAAAGACCATGTGTGACTTTGCACTTTTATTTAAGGGTGTAAAAGGGTGATGTATATAATCTAGGCCGTAGGACATGAGTCCATATATCCACGTAAAAGAGAGCCATTTTTCTAGAGCTGTTGTTTTTAAGCCTCATTATTATTATTTGGTGAATTTATTTATGCACAGTCAGCTTTCTGGGTATCACAGATGAGTTGAACCTTCATCAGGGAAATATTCTACATGGCTGCTTAAGCTCCTGGAAGACAGGTGACAGAAAATGTGTTAAAAAAACACAACACTCTAAATAAAAAAAATCTAAAGACAAGAAATCCTAAATAGAACAAAACACTGAAAAGCGTAATTTATTCAGACTGATGAAAGATCTCACTATGAGCTGTACAAAAAAATTATATATATATATATATATATATATATATATATATATATATATATATATATATATACATATATACAGGGAGTATTGATAGTACAAAAGGAACCCATTTGATGGTGATTAATTGATGCTGTGCAAATGTGAAAAACAGAAATCAAAACGATGAGGAAAACCAAAGGATTAACTAAATACAAAGTAAAACAGAACAAAACACAACTTAAAAATGAATTAAGATTCCAACCAAGAGTAGAAAATAAACAGAAGCAACAGAAAATGTGAGGTAAATACAACAGACATCAGGAAAAGACAGATTTCTAAATAAAACAATAAGATTTACAGATTTACAGAGTAGTACAAGTGAAGCTAAGCTATGTGTACTGTATAAATGTATTTAAATTAAGAGCAGAACACATGCATGGCAAATTTCTATGCAAGAAATGTAATATGGAAAGCTAAGAAGGATAAATCCAAAAATAAGACACAAACATCAAACTTCAACCTGTTCAGGTCAAGTCTGATTGTTGTGGCTAGTCTTCCATCATAAAAAAGTTCAAAAAACAAAAATGCCAGAACAGTTTCTCAGGAGGAGGTTTTCAACTCACTCAAAATAAAAGGCACTTGTGGAGAGTTTTCTGGTTTCAAAGGAGTATTTCCTTTACTTCTAAAAATGAGTTGACTTCCTACAAAAATGTAAAAATAAACGTTAATTTTATGGTAGAAAAACTGTTTCACTCCTCATTTCTTCATCAAACAATCAGATCAACAGCTGCTTTTGCACAGCAGGAGGCTGACTGACAAGGAGGAGGGACTAAAATAAATAACAATAGATCTACCAAGAGCATAACCTTAGATCAGTAACATTAATAAGTTAGCAAATAATAAATTAATTTAATTCTAATAGGCTCCAAAACTGATACATACTTGGTGTTAATAATTCCTCAAGCAGACAAATGGTTTCATATTCATGCTTTTACTTTGAAATGGGTTTTCTATTTCAAAAGCTTTTTGTGCAGTCTCATGCTTCTGACAAACATATATTTGTAAATGTTTTAAAACTAGCTGTCTTTTATTTTCATTTTACAAATATGAACTACTTTGTGTTGATATTTCAAATTAAAATCCTGTTACTAGGTTATAGTATTGTAAGAACTGTGGTAAACCTGGAGACGTTATTTGATGCCAGTACAGTGATTTGTAAAAAAATATTTTAGACTGTTAGGTTATGGTGAAAGAAAAATGCATCCATAAATCACTGATACATTTAAAATAGATTTCGCTGAATAAGTCCCTCCATCAAAAGTCAGAAAACAGGTTAATTCCACATTCTGTCCTTCACTTCCAATGTAAAACAGGCACAAGGTGATTTAAGCTGAATAAATTGCCACTCTGTTGTCTGGTATTAAATATAGCCACGGATTTCAATAAGCTTGAAACCTTTCTTGATTTAAGTATGCTTGACTGGGAAATGGAAAACACATAAATGTAGTTCAATGATGGGAAAACAGCCACTTTTAATTATATTATGTAACTGGCATTACATAATATAACAGACAAATCCAACAAACAAATTAAAAGCCTATCTCTCAAAATGGAAACCAATTTTGTTGGTGACAAAGCTGCTTTTATCTTAATAAAAGTCTACCAAACGTACTCAGATGTGTAAGAACAGGAGGTGTTATTGGTTTGTCTAATGTCTCTGAGGGCTGAATTAGAAAAGTATAAGTTTAGGAATAATTTAAGAAAATGTGTGTAGGCTCAATGTCTTTTGACCAAAGAAGAGCAAAACAGCAAAACAGTTTAGAAAACTGTAAAAGCTAGAGAAATAGAAGATAATGAACGTTGAGATGTTGCAAGATTTATGACTACAGTGTGATAGAGAAGACTGATATGGAGACAAGAAAGTTGGAGACATATTGTAGGCAAGAAATATTGTCAAAAGGAAACTCAGCCAAAAGCACTGGATATGGACAATGATGAAGTCTTTGTCCCTTTATAGACGTCTTCTGTTCTGGTTTTTGTTTGTGTTGTGGAAAAAAAGATATTTGCCAAGCACTGTCAGGTAAAAAACATTCAGTCAGGGGTCATGATGTGTGTTTGTTTAAGTGGACCCATGTACAGACAGGCTGAGGCTGTGAGTTAATTTGAAGATTTGATGAAAATATAAGGAAGAAAAACTTACAAAAGAAACTCATGGGAGTGAGTAGTTGGTACAGGAAGCCAGAGGAGAACAAAAAACTTCAGGACCAAACAAAAGCACAAGGAGAATGACCGGGAAACCGGATCTAACACGGTCCAATTGGGTTTGACAAGATGAACCAGCAAGGAGAGTGAGGAGGAGAAAGGTTTAAATACTGTGAGAGTGAATGCTGGAACAAAAGACAAGTTGCAGGTGTGAGAGGAGAGCAGATAGCAGGCTGAGGAGATAGGGAGGAAAAGAAAATGGTGAGGGATCGTAAACACAGGGGCCTAGGAAATAAATCGAATACCGAAAAATAACTAAACCTAAGAAACATAACTAAAGTAGAGACAGGAAATAAACTAGATTCACTAAGAAGAACTGGACTAAAGCAAAACAGAAATAAGACTGTAAGGAAGGTGATAATTTAGAGAAAAAGAAAGCATAATATAATCATTAGACTATGCATTATTATCTTTAATAAATATACAAATAGGTCCATATTTTAAAAAACTTTAATGAAAATACAAGTCAATAAAAATGAAAATAGAAATCACAAGATGCCAGCAGTTCCACATTCTAACTTTAAACCCGACTGAGCTTCGTGCAGTATCCATTGGTAACAAGATGATGTTATTTATAGAATTGCGTAATCTTCATATAAAGCTGTACATCAGGTTATGCAAAAGGTGGAGTCATAAACACCAACAAATAACAGGCTTGCACTACTCCATCTTAGCATCCTAAGCAACATCCTCATTCCATTATTTTACGCTGCTTTGAGTTTCTGCATACTGCTTTGCCTTGTACAGCCTCCACAAGTGAGTAAAAATAGACACTTTCACCACACACATCCTGAACTTGGTACAAGCATGTTGGCTTGTGTGTACATTAAACAATGTTGTCTGTAAATGTCTGGGTCATCAGTCAGACCATCAGTTATATAATGTCCTTGTATTTATCAGAAGCAGACACTTCAAGAACATCACCAGAAGAAGAGAAGTCAGGAAGTACCAGCTTCTCCTCCCACTTTTTTAAATTTATTTATTATTAAGTAACATTTTTGTGCATTGTACATAATGTCATACTCCTGACCATATTGTGAGCAGGTCCTCAATAATTTTTGAAGACCAGCAAAAATAATCAGATCATCAGAATACAGGAGGTGGTCAATTATGATCCCACCAACATCACACCCTGACCCACAGTTTTGTACCCACTAACATCATCCATGTATACTTTACAAAAGAGGAGACAGAATGCTTCCCTATCTAACCCCCGTTTGTTATTTTAAAGGGAGCTGACATACTGTGTAAACAAGCAAGATGGAAGAAAGGGAAGCACACATCTAAAAATAAACTGAGAAAAGATAAAACTTAGAAATGAGCAGAGCTGCTAAAACAGGCTGCCTGTTCCTGTGGCTCTGGAAGCAGAAAATAAAGATATTTATTTAACTTGCTCTCAAATGATCTAATGTTGTCAATACAGCATTAAGATGGAAAGACATCCATGTGGTCCTCACAATGAAGCTACAACTAACAGAGTTAGTTCATGATGTTCTGATCAATTAACCGCCTGTAATCACCAAACATCACTGGTTAATCATCAACCACATCCTTTCACAGTAAAAATGTGCAGCAACTGCAGACTGTTGTTCAGGTTCTGGCTTCTTTTCACTGTTTATTACCTGAAATAAAAAAGACTCGAATCACAGACAAGGAGTGCAAGTCTTCAGGGCACAAGTCTACATCAAGTTGTAAGTTTTTTTTTATCTTTGCAACTTCACTGTCAGAGTTCAAGCCAGAACTTGAAAATTAAATTGCCACCTCTGTATTTATATAGGAAATGCTTAAAATATGTAGACAAAAACAGCTACTGTGCAGGCTTATGCAATTTTGGAGGACAAGATGTAGAGCAATTAGATATTCTGCACACTTGCATTTTTGTTACTTTCTTCAATTAGTTGTACAAGTTAAGAGTGAGATTAATCACAGATTCTTGCTGCTGGCCGAGCAATCCATGGAGTCTTCTACAATGTAATCGGAAAAGAGACAGGAGGAAATCGGTGGAAGTGAGCTGCTGAAAAAAAGAGACAGAAGAATGAGCAAGCAAGGAGAGGACTAATAGAAATCTTGGGAGATGTGAGTTACTGATATGGTTGCTGCTTAGAATTTATGTCCTGAAAAAAAGACGTGACTCAATAAACCTTGGCTGTGAGTGAGAAAAGAGTGAATTAATTTTAAATCTTATTGATCTGAAGAGTCTAATTCACTAATTTGGACACTTTAAATTCTTAATATAGTTGAATAAAAGAAAAATGTACCCACCTCTAACCTTTGACTCCAAACATTCCCTTAAAGCTTGTTGTAATCATACAGCTGTAAGGACCTGCTCCAGGCCTCCTCCTAAGTTTTCGATGGTTTTTTTATTTACTGTATTATATTGCCACATACTGAGCTCATATAATTGTAATAACACGTTTAGTTGCATATGTGGATACAGACCATTCCAGAAATTACTCTGTGCCATTAGGATAGTTGAAAAATAGAAACTAAAGAACATTTTTTAGAATGCCCTTTTTATTTTTCATCTTTAATGTGATTTAGCTTGGCATATTTTATATAAGATTTTGCACCTCAGATATATCATATAGGTTGTGTAAACTGTTGCAAACTTTAAAACGTCACATTAATTAGTAGCATATTCATGAGAGCATGTTCTGTACCCATATAATGTTTTTACAGAATGCAGGGTTGTTGTAACCTAATTTAATGCTGTAGAGAAAAAAAACAATCATTTATTATGTATTTTTTTTCAATTTTAAGATACATAGATATAAAGATAGTGCACTTGTCCTCATGTTTTGGCTAAAGAGAGGTTAGGCTCCAGTTTCTCAGTGTTCCTGCAGAGGTGATTACTGTTTGACGAATGAATGGATCGACCTTTTTATTGAAACTAGGACAGGGATCTCCAAAGTCAGTCCTCCAGGTCCAGCATCCTGCATGTTTTAGTTCTTTCTTAGTTCAACACACCCGGATCAAATGATGGCTTGTTAGCAGGCCTCTGCAGAACAATGACATGCTGAAGAGGAACTACAACATGCAGGAGAACTGGCCCCTGAGAACGGACTTTGGAGACCCCTGAACCAGGAGATAAAGAAAACCACTTCTTAGCTGTGTATCTGTCAAAAGTTATTCAACCAATGTTTTGGTGTCTCTAATCTCAGATCAGAAAGAAAATGTTTATATGCATGTGAAGCATTAAAGGTTGAAATACAATTTTCATGACACACCCTCTTCCCCAATGTCTGTCCTCTCCCCTGTTCTATCCCTTTTAACACACACACACACACACACGCCCGCCCACACACACCCACACACACACACACGCCCGCAATAAGGATATGAAAACCTGGTACACACACACACACACAGATGGGAGATCTTACAAAGAAAAAATCCACTGACAGAGGTTAAAGAGGAGAAGAACTAAAAGACTGTTAAAGGCAACTCTCTCTTTGCTTCTGCCAGGCAGAGGCAGCTGTATTACATAACACTCGGAGGGTTTGGTAGCTCACATGCTTTTAAGGAAGAAGCACACGTTCCAGTGCACCTGAATTCTCACGCAAGGTTGATGAAGACAGGAATCAGGCGAAGGCTCAGGAGCCAAAGCAGCAAAAGCAGAAGCTGAACAATTACCAAGAAAATAAAAACTCTATGTTGTGCAAAATGGCTTATTTTTCTTATTTATACAATCATTTAGAATGTCTTTAACACATTATACTCCATTTAACAGTGTTGTGAATTGTGTCAAAAGTAATTTCTTTATCTTAAAACTACTAAAGTATAAATTTTGATAATTACACTATTGAACTATAAGCAGACTGCAGTGGCTCCAGATATGTGACTGTTGAACTTACTCAGATGGGCTGACAAAACTCTCTCTTGAATGGTGGGATGTCCCATCCACAAGTCTGAAGTCAGAGAACTGATGGGTGAGTTGTCTTTGGTTGCTCTGCACAGGTCGTTGCAGCTGTGAGGCTGACACCATCTGGGCCTGCAGCCTGGTTCCGGTTCAGTCTGGCATTAACTTACTTGTTCTCAATGAATCCCTGACTCCCTTTCTGAAAGGTCTTTTTCCCCTTTTTAGCAGTTCAGGTCACTGGGGAACCATCTCACTTTTCTGGTGGTTATACTGTTGTCCACAAAGAACAACAGTATAACAGTATAGGATTTACAGGGCCAATCACTCACTGAGTTAATATGTTAATGTCATTAATAAGCTTCTTGGAAAACAGTCCTGCTTTGTTTTACAGGTATTGCGTTCTCAGTTTTTCTGTCTTGTTCAAATGGCAGATCAAATTTTGCCTCATGTAAAGGGCAGAAGAATTGATGATAAATTTCTAATCTCCATCAATTGTATTACTTAATGTTTCACTTGATTTATTCACTGTTGAAATGTTCATCTAAGCCACATGTGTCAAACTCAAGGCCCAGGGGCCAAATCTGGCCCACCGTAGCTTTTTATGTGGCCCTCTAGACTCCAAGTTACATCAATACGTCTCTCCAATCTTTCACAAATCTGCTAAATTGACACAAAATTATCAAATCTTTAAATTTTTTTTGGATTTCACTGCAATTTTTTCTCAAAATTAGTCAAAAGAAATTTAGATGAAGTTTTAGTGTAAAGCTGCTTCAGCTTTACTTGATATCAAGTTATAGTAGGTGATTGATACAGCGATAAACAAAAAGTCACGTTTAACACCATACATTAGTGCAAATATCATAAAAAGTCCTTGTAAATATTTCTAAATTAGCACCACAAAGTCTGTGAATTTGCAAAAAAACACAAAAAGAATCACAAAATTCTGGAGAGACTGATCAGTGTGAAAAGAGGCTCAATATTATTTAGTTTTAATACTTTAACAGTTTAATGGTTTTATCAATACATTCTGGCACAACTGGCCCTTTAAGAGCATTCAGATTTTTAACACGGCCCAAAATGAAAATGAGTTCGACAACCTTAATCTAAGCTGTCCAGTAAAACCAAGAAAGCTGTTTAATTTTATCTATCATTACAGAACACAAGTGTAGACATATTTAAACTACATATTGTGAAGAGTTCTTTAAAACTGATATACTTGAGTGTATTGTTTAATATTTCTTTAATGTTTTCCAAGACCTAACTACTCATGTATTTATGTCAAAGTCACATTATCTCCATGAAACAGAGACTTCCAGAAAAAATTAAATGTGAAGCTTTTTTTAAATATTCACTCAAAAATTATATTTTATATATTTTTAAGAAAATAATTATTTCCACAAATTTTGTTACCGCTTAGATTGGCAACAAATCTCAGTGGTAACAAAAGTTTGTTACCACTCTTTGGTAACAAAATGATTATTTTCATTTATTTTTTTTCTGTTAAATTGCTTGTCTGGTAAAGTGTAAGAAAAACATTTAATATAACAGTTTTCAGCTTAACACTTAAAAAATTAACATGTGTAATTTCATCTTAATAAATATTTTCACATCTGTCTGGTGAGCCACAGAAGCAGACAAACCAGTCATTTGTTTTCTTTTTATTTAAAGACTAATGCAGAGAATCAGGATTTACAGGGCCATATCATAACCAAAAGAAACAAAAAGAGAACATTTACAGAAGGTTACCAAATCATCTACATCAATCACAACCCTCTATCAGTATCACTGAACTACCAGCATATGTACTGCATGTGGATATGTGAGCTTGTGTGCATTTTGTGTTTATAATGTCCATACAGATTCAATCTTGTTCTGTTTTCATTCACCCTAATCGACCTTTTGTGCTTTAGAAAATTACTACATTTGAAGTTCTTTTCAGTGAAAATTAGAATATATTATGTTTGATAAAAATACAAGAAAAAATATTCCAGTAGGATTCTAGGAATAACCAAAAGACTCATTATTGGAAAGCATGTTTGTAACGATGAAAACCGCCATGGACCCGTAAATATGTGATATTTACATCATGAAATGAGTGAAGGTAATAGGAAGCTCATGACTGTACTGTGTCTTATGTTTCACATTCTGAAATGTAACAAAACCAGACCTGGCAAAAAAAAAGACAATAATATATAGTCAGACATGGTATTTAATCTTTGTTTTTTCCCCTTTTTGAATACTATGCTTCTGGTGGGAAACGTTCAAGCTGTAGAAAATTCACATTTATTCTCTCATTTTAACATGTAAGGTCAAAAACTATGTTGGATTTAAAAGTATTTTTGATTTAGGAAATTAAGTAAATAACATAAGTACTGTTTTATTAAACAAGAAAGGAAAAGAAAACATGTTTGCCTCCCTTCATTTCTGTACAAAAAAGAAATCATTCTAGAACTTGAAGACAAATTTGGAAACAAAGAAATCTTGTTACAGTTTTGCTCCTGACTTTTTCGGCTCAATCCTTTTATTGCACAACTCTGGAGAAAAAGTGCAACTGGCCATAAAAGCCATGTTGCTCTCAACCAAAGACAAACCTGAAGCACAAACAAAAGAGATAATCCACTGTGTTCTTCAATGTCACCCTGTATGGCCATTGTCGGAAGGAAAAAAAAAGCTAATAGCTGGTATAAAAGCTAAGCTATTTTCTTTTCATTATAATTTGTAAATCTAAAGCTTAATGGTTATGGAGAAAAAGGTCAATGAAGCAGTTCAAAGTTGTCCTTGCATAGCACGAAGCCAACTACATAAATGTAATGTTATTGTTCTTTTTAAATGTGCAAAATGCATAACAATAAATTGTTAATACAAACAATATTCATCATCTTCTCTTCTAATATCTTCAATAATATAATCAAATGCTGTATGTTTATGTATTTTACATATGTATATCTATATATATATATATATATATTTCTTCATGATAATAAACATAAATACATTTTTTTTTAAATTCTAACGTCTTTGTACAGCTCTGTATCCTGAACCTTACATCCCTTGACCCTCTGCATGTCGGTAAAGTGGCCGTGAACAGTGGACTGCCTGCATATGCTTGCTAAAGTGTTCCATTCAGGGATAAATTTAGTAGTGATCATAACTGTGATGCAAATATAATAGAGAAAGCACTAATCTCAGATTCCTTCTGGCAGCAATGGGATCTTTTATCAGCACAACACAAAAATGTAATCCCCTGCAAAGTGTTCACACACCTTAAACCTTTCCACAGTTTGTCACATAGCCACCACACACTTTAATGTATTTCAATAAGACTTCATGGGATAGATGAACACAAGTGTCACATTTTTGAAGCAGAATTTTAAACCGTTGTTTCTTACCAAGAAATATTTTGTGATATGCAAAAGCATTCAACTCCCTTTACTCTGATTACCCTAAATGATAATCCAGTGCAGCCAATTTCTTTTAGGAGCCATCTAATGAGCAAACAGATTTCACCTGTGTATTTTAATGTCATCACAAACCAAACTGTTTTTGAAGGCCTTGGAGGTTTGGCCTCAGAATATTAGTGAACACAACAAGTGGGTCTGGGATAAGGTTGGAGTAAAATCTAAAATCTATATCTATCGTAGTTAAACATGGTTATGGCAGTTACTTCTTTACATATTCCCATTGTGATGTGAGGATCTATTCCTCCTGAAAAATGTGGGAAGATGGTCAGAGTAGTTGAAAAAATAAAATGCAGTAGAGGAAGTGAAGCTAATTGAATGCAAAAGTACTCAAGAGTTGGCTGGATGCTCCAAGTATCTGTGGCAAGACTGCAAATTGCTTTTCATAGACACTCATAATCCATTCTGAATAATCTTGAACTATTTTGCAAAAGGGAGTTGAAAAGAAATTGTCTCTATATGCAGATCTACTAGAGACATGCTAAAACATTTAACAAAATATTAATTTTGGGGAGGTTGAATACAAATACATGTCAGACTTTAAATAAAATCATGTCACTTTTCTTTTATTTGAAAATTATGCACTACATTGTGCTGGTCTATCATGTAAAGTCTCGAGGAATGCCTTAAAGTTTGCTAGCATGAGAAAATGTAAAAATGTTCAAGGGGTATGGATGTTTTGCACGAGATAACCCTCCACTGTTCTTATGAGTGTGTGGCTTAATTCAATTCAATGTAAAATACATTCAGCACAGCACACTGAGAATCCACAAAGCAGCGCTGTGGTACTCTATATTTTGTCAAAGAAGGTCAGAATTGAAGCCAAAGGCTTCACAAAGCAAGATGGTTACATAAAGCCTGGTATTTTTACCCACATATCCAAAGTATTTAATAAATGTCCATGCCCAGCACAAATGAAACTACAAGTACAGATGGGTCAGTGTAAAGCTACAATGGATATCACCCCCAGACTGAGTGTCAGGTTCAGGTCCTAAGAAAAGCCCTTACTAATATTGCTACATCAACATAATTAAAAATTGGACTGTTTAGAAACCCTTACATGTCACGTCAGAGGAGAAGCATTTCCTAAAAGCCTGTCTTTTTTAATTTAAAAGAAGAAAAAGAAGCAAGCAATGTCAAAACTCAAACGAAAACATTCTTTCCACGTTGTTTCCATGTTGTTTGGAAGAGGGATTGACATCATGCTACAAAAATATATTCATCTTCAGCACTATCGTTGAACTACAAGACAAGTCCTCTTTGCGAAACACAGCGCCGGCTAACCTAAGATTACAGTGCCACTTCAATTCATTGTCTTTTTCCCCCTTTTGTCTCTTTCGTTTTCTGTCCCTGTCTCTCGCTGTTGCTCACCAAACAAGCAGCAACAAAATGACTCCAAACGGGGCATGTGATACTGAAAGGCAGTGTAGCTGGTACTTTCTGAGTATTATATCTCAATTTTCTTTCCAGTGAATCTGGAAACTGTAGTAAACGTGGTCAGCGTGGGGATTCAGTGGGATGGAAAATAAAGATGTGCCGCCCATCTACAAATCCATCACAGCTTGAATTCTGGAAATGATAAAGGCACTTCTCCTCCATCTCAATGTGCCCCACCACATGCTAACAAAACCTTTCTACAAATGCTGTGTTTAGAGGCCCCAGCCTAAAGACCCCAACTAAAACAAAAAGTAAACAAAAATGTTAAATAAACTAGATGTCATGTTTAATTCTGAGAATTTGCAGTGGTTCTAGATTGTTGCCTACAACTTGCCATCATTAGAAAGGATTTTATTGATGCTTTCGGTGTGGTCGCAAACATCCAGCTAAATAGTGTTTAAACTCAGTTAAAGCGATTTAGCATGAAATGTAGATTAGGTGAGAAACAGTCACTCAAAAATGAATGAACTCAGTTTATGCTCCATAAACTAATAATTAGAATCAGAATGAGAAACCAAATGAAAAAGTTTACCTTTCCGTAGATTCAGTTAAAACCCCGTTAGTTACACTTTGCAAAGCTTAATCATAATAAAGACATCTCTAACACTTGATAGTATTTACAATGCAGTGAAATTAAATCCATATATCTTCAGTTCTGAGCACAGATGATTTAAATTTAGTATGTTTTGTCCTCTAAATAAACTGTGTCCACTGAGACATGTTTTATTGCTATTGCAGAAACAATAAAATATTTTTTTTTCCAAGAATGACACAATCTAATAAACATTCTACCTAGAATGGAAGATATATTTGAAAAAGAATGAGCGTTACACTGGTGACATCAAATAACCCAAGCCATCAGTCAACACATGTCTAATTTTTGAATAAATGAATAGAAATCATCAAATTTCCTGCCCATGCATATTCACAGGTGCCTCTTTACTGTCTGTAATTCCATGTTTTAAAATAGGTTAAAGAAAACAAAGAAACAAAAAAGGGAGATACAAGAAAACAAACAAAAACACTGCCCCAGAAAAACTAGAGCTATGAAGTGGTAGAATAGCATTCTCTTGGCTAGATATTTTTAGTAGCATTTTGTAGTAGCATCCTCTTAGACCTGAACGATACCCTTTCAAAACTCTGAATTTATCTTTTTTTTTTTTTTTCTATATTGTGTTTCTTTTGAAATCTTCAAAATTTAGGTAAACACAGAAGCAATGCAACAACTGGGTATTCAAACCAGAGTGGACGCAATGTTTATCTCAAAATAACCACTTTTTTGTAAAAGGATTAAGAAAAAAAATAAATCAAAGAGACAAAAAGATGAATTAGGTGTGATTGACCCCCTGCAATTTGGGCTTCTTATTCAAGTAGGTTGCCCAGTAGACCAAGTTAAAGGTTCCAAAGAGCAGGGGGAAGGCTATTCTGGCAATCCGGTCTATCTTGCTCACACTGTTAAAGGTCTTCTTGGCCTCAGGGGGTTTGGGTTTCGGCTCCTCTTTGGGCTCATCTGGGGGTGGAGGAGCGCTTTTGGCGATTGTGGCCAATCCCGGGTTCCTGGCAGGGTTGGGTGCGAAGGGTGTAGCAGTGGTAGGCGGGTAGGCCGTTGTGTTGTTTTTCTTCAAGAGAGACTCCTTCTTCTTTTTTTGCTGATTGCGGTTTTTAGAGAAAGAATTGGGGGGAAGCAAAAACATCAAAACTTCAATTTACAAACAAATTACATGTTTTAGATAGACTTTTTCACTTGGTAAGCAAGGGCAGCTCAACAAATTCTGACACTCATTTTCATTATGTAAAGCATATTATATTTAGTTATTACACACAAATCTTTGTTTATAAGCCTAGTTATAATGACTTTCTTCTTAACGCTAATTAAAACATATTTAAGAAGATTATAGAAATATTGTTAACACAGAAACAAGAGGATATTAAAGTTTATTTTCAGAAGGTAATTTTAATTTGACAAATGAGCCTCATCAGAAAGAATATACCAGTTTACTGAGATCGACCTCTGATTTAGAGGGTGAAAAGTCTGAATAAATTCTGAAATAAACATTCAAAAAACTGTAAATAAATCAATTTAAATTAATGTTTATATATTGTGTGATGAGAATGTGTTTCCTTCTTTTACTGTGGTTTTTCTTTTTGTTTTGTTTTTCTCTTTTGTCACACAAACATGTTTCTGAATATCAAACTAATAGAATATCCCGGCCCACCCAAATATTAGTGGACCTGTAATAGGTAAGGCTGAACATTGTGTGTGAATACAACGCTGTGAAGTATTTAAACAAATACTGAAATAACCTTATGTCCTGCTTTAAGCATATAATAACTTCTAATTTGAAGTAATATCTTTTAAACAATTATAAGATGATAGAAATGTATTTATCTTTTGGTTTTGTTCTCTATGAAATAGCTGGAGGATACGCTGTTTGGTGCTGCTAACTACAGCATGCAGACAAGTAGAGCAGAAAACCCAGGATAAACACTAAACTATTAATGTTCATGTCATGTTTCTGCAACGGCATTTTCTATTAGATGATGTGCAGACTGTAACAAAATGTTCTCCGTCAGAACTAACTTGCAGAGCAATTATCAGAAATGATTAGATCTTCAAGGAACAGTTCTTAAAATGCTTGTGTGAAAGTTTTGAAGTTTTACTAACTAGACTGGGGAAGGAAATTTTCATCTGAACACAGAATATTTTTTATATTTAACATAGTTAATTCAGTCTAGGCTTCTTATCGACCTTTAAACCAAATGTCGACTCGATTTTATGTTTGTACAGTTGTTGTGTTTCCAGATATGGGCAATTTAAAATATATTTTTTAAACTGCATAAAGTAAAAGAGGGAAGGTTCAGCTGTCCCAATATTCTAATATTCTAATAATCTAATTCAATGAAATAAAAGTGAAAATCAGGAAAAAAAAAAAAAAAGTGTCATAGATATATGGAGTACAATTAATCCTACTTATGGTATAAATCATAAACTGCTACAAGGTAGAAAAGTCTTTTTCCAGCACTATTCAATATTCTAAATACAGTCATTTTGATCAAGGGTAACGACTTATGCAATAGTAGATTTGTTTTCATCTTTTATTGCAACATCATCCAGAGATAAAGTGAAAACAACACAAAATAATAATAATTAAAAAAATAACATTTGCTAATACAGAGAGACTTTAATATTGAATAAGTACCTTCTCAGGGACCACACTTTTTCCATCCCAAGCATAACCCCTCTTGGTGAAGTAGTTGACTGTGGCAAACTCAATGAGGGCAGAGAAGACAAAGGCGTAGCAGACGGCGATGAACCAGTCCATGGCTGTGGCATAGGCCACTTTAGGAAGAGAGTTCCTGGCGCTTATACTGAGAGTAGTCATGGTCAGGACAGTGGTCACTCCTGCAGGGAGATAAAAAGATGAGAATGCTAAATGTTATGTGGATTGTAAATGCATGAAGAGTGTCAGTTACAAACAGCATTTAAAAGGAAAGATGAAACAAAAAACTTGATCAAATATAAAATGAAGCCAAATATATAAGTAGCTGACAGAGCCTTGCCATTTTAGGCATTTTAGATTTTCAGACGGAGATAAAAACCAGACACAGCATTGAAGAGAGATGAGAATCAAGGAAAATTATGTAGAAAATAATGACCAGTCTAGATTAGAGCGTACAGGCCACCGTTCAGAGCCATGTGCATCAGGGAGGCTTGGCTATCATTAATCCAACCATCATAACATAACCTTTTTACACTCACAAAAGCATGAAGAAATAAACTTCAAGAACACAGTGTTGACTTGCTCCCTCATATATCCTACCTATTAGCAATTGCCATTATCAAAGGAAAGGATATTTAGAGTTGCCAACTTCAAATATCAATTTTCACAATGCAGTTAAAAAATGCAAACTTCCTCCTGGTTTAACAGACGTTTGTGACTCCCATCCAGCTCTAATCCTGAAATTAGTGTTTTGGAAAAATTGAAGCTCATTTCACTAGAAATGTATGTTTCTAATTTATACAAGAGAAAGTACATATGATTCATGACTAAACTCACTCAGTACCAGAGATGAAACACACTCACTCCCATCCCCTCCACCCAAAATTAAGATCATCAGACAAGATTTATCCTATTATGCAACTACAAAAAAAGTAAAAAAAAAAAAAAAAAATGCATTTTGAAATAAAATGGCTTGACACAAAGTGCAAATCTAGAAAATTATATTGCTCTACTAAATCAGCCACGCAAAGGTATGATGAGACATTATGAGGCAGTGGAGTAACTGGGTCAGACCGTATCAAATAGAGCAGTGCTCATTTTAGAACAGGCAACTGCAGATGTTTAGACCCCGAGTAAAATCAGTCCAAACAATCAGGAACAGCTGGCTTCAGATGTTATAAAAAATCCACACATGCTGTATGTGGATTATCTTAAAAAATGAGAAATGTGTTTTTCTCTCAAACGATTCTCTACTGCCAGCAAAGAATGATTTGTTTGAAACCCTCACCCCACCGCTAACAGCACACAGTTCTGATGTATGACCAGTTAGGTCTAGTATTATCAAATAAGTAGGTCAAATATATTTATTGAACAGATATTTTTACAGCTACCTTACTCAAGGCAGTTGTTCAGAAAATTATTTGCATCGTTTGAAGGAGAGCACAATAAGAAATAACAGGTTGCCTTGATAACAAAAGCAAGGAGAAATCTTCTTATAGGAACATTGTTGCTGTATTATGTGTATTAAAAGAACTTGATTACAGGACAGCACCGAGTACTGAGCTGTTATGTGCAATCCTGATTTCTTGAAAAAAGGAAAAATGTAGCCAAAATGTTGCTGCTTTCCAGCTCATTAAGCTCTAAACATCTAATGCTGGGCTTGATGCCGTTTTATCTAGGTTGCTGCTGCATTCCAGAATTTATTTATTTTTTTGTTAATATAAATTAGAAAATCCATAATGTGTATCAAGAACATCACATTAGGATGTACGATAATTAAAGCTTGGGGTAACGGTAGAAATAATTTTAAATATGGAAACAGTGTATCAAAATGTGCTGGCTGACTGTGGCTCTTACACACAGCGGCCATTTGAACAGCAGAAAATTCCCTTTTGGACAGATGCCAGAGAAGAGGAATGCTGCCTCTGTTTCAACCAAAAACAGCTTCACCTGCGTTGGAAATAGGATTTACAGGAATGCATGGAAGTAAATAATTTGAAGGAAACGTTTGCTCACAATTACCAGTAGACTGAGCCATAAAAATGTATTCACACATTTTAAAAATGTTCAATAATTGTCACACACTGGAGTGTAATCTATTGGGATTCCATGTGATAAACAAACACAAAGTAGCACATAACTGTGAAGTGGAAAAAAAGATACATCCTTAAAGTAAAAATCTACAAAATTTGAGTTACATTTGTAATCACCCTCACACCTCTAATTCAAATCCAAAGCAACCATGTGGAATAAACTCTAGTCATATGAAACCAAAATCAAACTACTGGGCCGACATAAAAAAAATGCATTGTGTGACTGAAGAATAATACTACGTCATCAACCATGAAAAAAAACATTAAACTTGGTTCTGGCAGCATAATGGTGTGGAGATCCATTTTGTCAGCTCTGACAGAAAAGCTGGTCTTAGTTCAAGGGAAGATGGATGAAGCTAAGTACAGAGTGATCCTGTATGAAAATGATTTGGAGGCAGTAAATGACTTGAGACTGAGTTGGACAATGATCTTAAACTACAGCTAGAGATTGAAGAGAATTGTTTAAATCGAAGCAATTTCTGTTAGCATTGTTCAGTGAACTAATTAAAACGATGGGCAAAATTTGTAGACCTTCAATGTGAAAAGCTGGTAGAGATATACCTCATAACGCTTACAGTCATAATTACTGCAAAAGGAATTAAACAAAGCTTTTACTCAAGATGCTAAGTACAAGTGCAAAACAAGGTTTTTTAAAATCTATAAATCTTGAAAAAGCTTTGTGTTTATTTATGTGCAATAAAAATTCCAATAGAACTAAGATTTGTTTGCAACGTGATAATGTAGAAAAAAAGAGTAAAGATTTTTGCAATAACAAGTATCACAAATTAATGTAACAGTTAATATTAAAACACAGATAATTTTGGATAGTAAGAATAAATGATGTTGCCATCATAGTTATTATGCAATGATTTTTGTTATTTGTAAGGGAATTATCTAAACTGGTAGATTTTATAAGGAGAGATTATTTGATATTTGCGTTCTTGTGCAAGTGCAGTAATTTTTCACTGCACATAGGTCCAAGTATTTCTCTCCTCTTCATCTATCCCGCCTACATACTTATGTGAAAGTAGGAAAGATGGTGCTGGAGGTTGTTTTTACTCTTTATTTTGCTAACTTACTTTTTCAAGTCCTCTCACATAACACATTGGCTTTTGTTCCTGTTTATTTGAACATTTTGTCTCTTAAACTAAACATTTGATAGAACATTTGGGTTTTACATGACTCTCAGCTGAATTTAAAGCCAAATACTAATGAAATGTACGTACTTGATTGAGTGAAGATAAAGATTGACTTTCTGAAACATCCTCTCTTTTCAACAGGACATCGTGTGTCTATATAAAAGCTGGGTGTGATAAATTAGCAGTGAGACCAGACTGCCAACATTTCAGCTTGTTTACCACTGAAACAGAAATTTAATTGGAGAACGATGAAGGCACCACCACTCCACTTGGTATTTATTATTGCTTTAAAAGTGTTGTCATTCTTACAGTAGTATCTCATATACTTTAGTGTGTTTGACAGGCTCTGTTGTCATGGAAACAAGTATCCTATTTTCTGCAATGTTTACCACAGATGGAGAGGAAAGGAAAAAGAGAAGATTATGGTTTAGCACTAAAAATAATATATTCATTAATTACATTAAATAATAAGGGGTTCCTGTTTAGACATAATGTGTTTGGGGGTTGTGAGAGCACAGTCTTCTGCAAACATGTGTAAAGGTGTGTGTGGGTGACTGACTAACACGTCCAAGGTGTGTTTTTGTTTATCTGGAGGGACTATGATTCCCTTCGTGTTGCTTAGAGATGGGTGTATATAAGAATCATTTAGAACATGAGCCAATCAATACATCAAAACACATCTCAAGAGCTGCTCTTAAATAACTATTTGACATGATGCAAGTAACACAGCGAGGCTTTTGAGGTTGATTTCAATGAAATCCAGTAATCTGGACCCATTTAATTGAGTCTTAATATAGCTGGATTCACAAGATTTTCTTCCATTAAAATGACATTTTCTTGATACACAATGCCTATGATTAATGTCAGTTAGCCAGGTTTTGGTATTCATTTACATGTTCACTTTAGAAAAGCACACATACATACACTGAAGTTAAAAAATCCAAGACATGGAGAAAAAATAGTGCAAAAAATTCCCATTTAAATACTGGAATGATGAATCTCAATGAAAGAAAAAATATTGTTAGGTTTGACTGGCAGCACTGTTCCAAAGAAGATAAAGGTTTATGTGACTGCTTGTGGATTATGTCACAAATAAATAACATTTTGATCCTCATTTGTTGACAAAATGAGGTGGAACCTTAAGAAATGCAGCTGACAGTAAGAATAATTAAACTAATGAACCATTGTTGCCAAACTGCCTGAAATATGAAAGCACTTTGAATTCATTAAAGTCACCTTGATCACAAATTGTACCCAAGATCAAATGAATCTTCTGAATAGGGGATAAAGTTTTTCTTTTTTCTTCTAGCAGTTGATTATTTTCTCTTTTAAAACTTTAGGCCACTTGTCATAACCCCTATAAATAACATCTTTTTGCTAATCTGACAAATCTCAAGCAAGCAAATAAATGTCCTCTCCCTCATCAGAGAGGAACCAGCGGTGAAACCCTGTCAGCGAGAGCAAGGATTCAGGAAAATTTCTTTGTATTTCTGTCACACTCAGTGGGTCCAAGCAGAAGTGTCTTTCAAACAGTGTTTTGACTGAGAAAACAACCAATCAAACATGACAATCAAAATGTGGGTCAAAAGTACAACAGTAGAGCGGAAAGCCTACTGACTGAAAGCATACCCAATCTTCTTTGTGCGACATAAGTCATGTTTCTAGATGCTGGAAAGATCTGGCATGACAGATGGTACAGATGTGGAGATTTAAAAATGAAAATACACATCTAGTTTAATCATGAATAATGCAACAGCTTTTACTACCTAGAAGTGGAAGGATGTGAAGAAACAAGTTTTTGTTTCTAACCATTGATCAATCTAGATGTCAGAGAGATACATAAAATATAAACACGACTTCATAACAGCTCAATATGCAGGTGTGCCATTTGATTTATCAAAACCCACGCTGTTTTCTTTTCCCCTGGCAGAAAGGTTCTCACCTATGAGATGATATTAACCCAACTTCTACACGGAGAATCCAAAGACACTCAAATTTGTTCACTATCCAAAAATCTACATTAATATGTATGATACAGCAACTTGTACAATACTCTGGTAACAAGAAAAGAGGGGAACAGTAATCAGTGAATTTAGGTTATATTCAATTTAAATCTGCAGTAGCTATTTTTTTATAAACAACATGGTTTTTGTATATATGTATGTATATATTTAAAGCTGCCACTAAGTCTTGACAGCATAACATGAGACAGACGATCTGTGAAAAAAAATCAAGCTCCTGTAATGTCTTCATGTGGTCTTACAACCATTTGCAGAAATATACAGCTCCCTGTCAAAAACAACCAATCAGAGCCAGGAGGAATGTCTTAGCGCAGTCAATTAGACTAACGGTCATAAAAGTGGAACAGAAAATCGTCATACCGGCTAGCTTGCTTCTATCGAGTTGACCTTAGGGTGACTTACTCTCCTTGTGAGGGGTGTTGATGACTTTTAACAGGAGTTTCAACTATTCGCCATGAATTTTTAGGGTAAAATCTTGAGATTAAAATAATTTAGTGTGTTTTTCTTATTGGCATCTTGGATTTTCATTTGCTGTAAGTGGAATTATCAACATTTACACAAATAAGACTTCAAAGATATCACTATGTGTGCAATAACAAATGTTTTATTGTAATTCAATTACTGAAATAAGCTGACTTTAAGTATTTTTAACTATTGACATGTATTATTTTGCACATTTCAGAGGGCAGGTTGAAGCCTCTTTAAATTACAGGGGAATCCCTGTAATTTAAATTACCCCTGTAATTTAAAGGGGTTTGCCTGTAACCCCTTGGTGAATTTCATAACATTTAGACAGATGATTAATTAAATAATCTGTGATTTTTCTATTATTATTTCATAATGACCACATTAGTGTTGTATTTAATGAAGTGGGTGAATTCATTTCATTTTTATCTATACAGTACCAATTCACAACAGATGTCTTGAGGTAATTCACAAAAAGTCATTCAATTTAATTATACATACATTCCAACTGATCCTTGTAATCAAACTGTACAGTAAACTAAATTAATTATTCAAAGTAGTTGAAAAAAGTTTCTATCTAAGGAAACCCAGCACACTGCATTGAGCCATTCAATGATCACAGTTGCTCTGTGGGGTCTTGTCAAGTTGATGATTTACAATCCCTCCATCAGTCTCAAGAGGGAACTGATCTTTGTTGGACAGCTGTCAACATTTTCACTTTGCTGTCTCTACTTCATGCTTTATCAATAACATAAGTGTCAAAAAAGATTGTTTCTGAAGTCAATTACATTATTGCATCATCTCTGGTTATGGGAAAAGAATAAATAAACTGACATGTGGACTGGCAGGTGATTAAATAACTGTGCTGGCACCACAACTGCAGGATGTAAATCATCCAGAGAGACACACACAAACATTCATCAGCACTTCAGACAAAGTCAATGACTTATCAAGTGCAACAATATACATATAACCACCATGCTGCAGCAAAACAAACAGGCCCAGTTCACAAATGTGTGCAGATGAGTGTATGCGTAAAAATACACTCAGTACAAACTCTCACACAAGGTACTATTGCTTAATGAGCAGATACATTAAACAGCATAATGGGAGAGTCAATAAATCCCAAGCCAATCGCTTTTAAAGCGGAAGAGAAAGAATCAAGCTAATCTTCCAAGCCCTGCCCCCATGACAGCTCAGACTCAGAGAAACAGAGAGGAAGAAGGAAGGGAGGGAGAGAGTTAGGAGGATGGAGAGCATCGTATTACCACTATCAATGGCTGTTTCCTTTCTGGTTTCATTTAGACTCCAAGTAAATAAATTGCAAACAGTTTTCCACTACACCAAACTAGCTATAAACTAATCAGCCTCTTAATCGGCATTGTGATAAATAAGATAACTTTACCCATTGCTGTGTTTTTAAATTGCCTATTCATCTATACGGCAGGCTTCAGGGGAAAAAAAATGTGCACAGCATTTGTTTTATAGTAACATAATGTAATTTAAACAGTCATTTCTGTAGTACATTTGTTCATATTATTGCTTTTTCTTTGTCAGACTTGGACACCCAATCACCTCGATAGTAATAGAAAATCTTACAGCATGACAGTGGTTATTTATTTGTAGTACCGGCAAACTGAGTAATAAATGTTGATGGTGTGCAGGAATTATAACAAGAAACAAAGTTGTGAATAGGTGGCAGTGGGAAAAAATGACTTGAACATGTCTTTGCAGTTTAGTATTTTCTTCTACAGTGAGCACAATATTAAAAAAACAATTTGTATTGGTACAATCGTTATAAAGACAGGATCACACATTACACTTGTGTTTCTATTTACCTTCTCCCATTGTTTTTTGTGACATTTCCCTGGCTATATCCCAGGACACTATGTGACTAGGCATGGCTCACTGTGCTGATCTTGGTGTATAACACTCTGTACGCTGGTGGCTCAAAAACTAAGACAAAGAAACACCAAGATTATCTTACTTCACATAAGTCTATCTCAAGCAGTACACAATGAAAGGTTTACGGAAAACTTTAAGATTAGCCAAGTTGAGTTGAGGATACTTATGGTATCTTATAAAACACTTCTAGCTCAATAGCTCTGTTCAGTAAAACGACTAAAGGATTATTGGAAAGACTTGTGGTTGGGATGTGTGCCATTTACACCATGCTTTACATTTATGCATCTGCTTGATGGTCTAAATCTAAACTTAGTAATAAATGCTGAACAGTTGTGGCTACATAACATAAAGAAGCATGATCCTGATGAGGTAGAATAGCCTCTGTTATCTTTGTACTCAGCAATACTGCTAATGTGACAACTTATATTTCTGTATGGGTCCCTCTGGCAAAATAGACAACAAAGTGTCAAAAGCTGAAATAAATTCATACTAAAAAGGAGTCACTTTAGAATAAAGTTATGAATGCATGATGCTTTAGTTGTACTTAACATTATTTTTCCCCCACTGTAATTGTGATTTATTGGCAAGCTTTCCTTCCTAAGATTGTACAGGTAATTGCAATGAAACATTTCCTCACATGTGACACAGCAATATGGTGATGTGCATTTAAAAAAATCTTGAATTACTTTAAGTTGAGTTCCTTACAATCTTTAGAGAAGGTCTTGCAAAGTTTTCTTTGGTTTTAAGATGTGTTTTCACTTATTTTGTTCATGAATATTTAGATCAGGGTTAGAGCAAAACAAGCAAAACCAAAACAAATTGAGAGAAAGAAAATTATTTACAATAATCTGCCTAAAATGTCAATATTTAAATGATTTAATTTAGCATATACCTGGGCTTTTATTTACTACCTATGCAGTTAATAATAAAAACAACTGAGTAAAAAGATTGAAAGAC